>NW_025063822.1:0-147857 GCF_018153295.1 Drosophila grimshawi | reverse complement strand
ATTATGGAGCCCTTTTTATATATTTTGACTCTGCATCAAAAGCTGAAAATATGTAGTCTCGAAGTCATTTCGAGAAATTGACGTTTTAAGTTTCTGTTTCCAAATTCAAACGGATGTATCTTCGCCAATAATTGTCAGAAGTTAGAATTTCTTTCAACATTATGGAGCCCTTTTTATATATTTTGACTCTGCATCAAAAGCTGAAAATATGTAGTCTCAAAGTCATTTCGAGAAATTGACGTTTTAAGTTTCTGTTTCCAAATTCAAACGGATGTATCTTCGCCAATAATTGTCAGAAGTTAGAATTTCTTTCAACATTATGAAGCCCTTTTTATATATTTTGACTCTGCATCAAAAGCTGAAAATATGTAGTCGCGAAGTCATTTCGAGAAATTGACGTTTTAAGTTTCGGTTTCCAAATTCAAACGGATGTATCTTCGCCAATAATTGGCAGAAGTCAGAATTTCTTTCAACATTATGAAGCCCTTTTTATATATTTTGACTCTGCATCAAAAGCTGAAAATATGTAGTCTCGAAGTCATTTCGAGAAATTGACGTTTTAAGTTTCGGTTTCCAAATTCAAACGGATGTATCTTCGTCAATAATTGTCAGCAGTTAGAATTTCTTTCAACATTATGAAGCCCTTTTTATATATTTTGATTCTGCATCAAAAGCTGAAAATATGTAGTCTTGAAGTCATTTCGCGAAATTGACGTTTTAAGTTTCTGTTTCCAAATTCAAACGGATGTATCTTCGCCAATAATTGTCAGAAGTTAGAATTTCTTTCAACATTATGAAGCCCTTTTTATATATTTTGACTCTGCATCAAAAGCTGAAAATATGTAGTCGCGAAGTCATTTCGAGAAATTGACGTTTTAAGTTTCTGTTTCCAAATTCAAACGGATGTATCTTCGCCAATAATTGTCAGCAGTTAGAATTTCTTTCAACATTATGAAGCCCTTTTTATATATTTTGATTCTGCATCAAAAGCTGAAAATATGTAGTCTTGAAGTCATTTCGCGAAATTGACGTTTTAAGTTTCTGTTTCCAAATTCAAACGGATGTATCTTCGCCAATAATTGTCAGAAGTTAGAATTTCTTTCAACATTATGAAGCCCTTTTTATATATTTGACTCTGCATCAAAAGCTGAAAATATGTAGTCTCGAAGTCATTTCGAGAAATTGACGTTTTAAGTTTCTGTTTCCAAATTCAAACGGATGTATCTTCGCCAATAATTGTCAGAAGTTAGAATTTCTTTCAACATTATGAAGCCCTTTTTATATATTTTGATTCTGCATCAAAAGCTGAAAATATGTAGTCTCGAAGTCATTTCGAGAAATTGACGTTTTAAGTTTCTGTTTCCAAATTCAAATGGATGTATCTTCGCCAATAATTGTCAGAAGTTAGAATTTCTTTCAACATTATGAAGCCCTTTTTATATATTTTGATTCTGCATCAAAAGCTGAAAATATGTAGTCTGGAAGTCATTTCGAGAAATTGACGTTTTAAGTTTCTGTTTCCAAATTCAAACGGATGTATCTTCGCCAATAATTGTCAGAAGTTAGAATTTCTTTCAACATTATGAAGCCCTTTTTATATATTTTGACTCTGCATCAAAAGCTGAAAATATGTAGTCTAAAAGTCATTTCGAGAAATTGACGTTTTAAGTTTCTGTTTCCAAATTCAAACGGATGTATCTTCGCCAATAATTGTCAGAAGTTAGAATTTCTTTCAACATTATGAAGCCCTTTTTATATATTTTGACTCTGCATCAAAAGCTGAAAATATGTAGTCTCAAAGTCATGTCGAGAAATTGACGTTTTAAGTTTCTGTTTTCAAATTCAAACGGATGTATCTTCGCCAATAATTGTCAGAAGTTAGAATTTCTTTCAACATTATGAAGCCCTTTTTATATATTTTGATTCTGCATCAAAAGCTGAAAATATGTAGTCTTGAAGTCATTTCGCGAAATTGACGTTTTAAGTTTCTGTTTCCAAATTCAAACGGATGTATCTTCGCCAATAATTGTCAGAAGTTAGAATTTCTTTCAACATTATGAAGCCCTTTTTATATATTTTGATTCTGCATCAAAAGCTGAAAATATGTAGTCTCAAAGTCATTTCGAGAAATTGACGTTTTAAGTTTCTGTTTCCAAATTCAAACGGATGTATCTTCGCCAATAATTGTCAGAAGTTAGAATTTCTTTCAACATTATGGAGCCCTTTTTATATATTTTGACTCTGCATCAAAAGCTGAAAATATGTAGTCTCAAAGTCATTTCGAGAAATTGACGTTTTAAGTTTCTGTTTCCAAATTCAAACGGATGTATCTTCGCCAATAATTGTCAGAAGTTAGAATTTCTTTCAACATTATGAAGCCCTTTTTATATATTTTGACTCTGCATCAAAAGCTGAAAATATGTAGTCTCGAAGTCATTTCGAGAAATTGACGTTTTAAGTTTCTGTTTCCAAATTCAAACGGATGTATCTTCGCCAATAATTGTCAGAAGTTAGAATTTCTTTCAACATTATGAAGCCCTTTTTATATATTTTGACTCTGCATCAAAAGCTGAAAATATGTAGTCGCGAAGTCATTTCGAGAAATTGACGTTTTAAGTTTCGGTTTCCAAATTCAAACGGATGTATCTTCGCCAATAATTGGCAGAAGTCAGAATTTCTTTCAACATTATGAAGCCCTTTTTATATATTTTGACTCTGCATCAAAAGCTGAAAATATGTAGTCGCGAAGTCATTTCGAGAAATTGACGTTTTAAGTTTCGGTTTCCAAATTCAAACGGATGTATCTTCGCCAATAATTGTCAGCAGTTAGAATTTCTTTCAACATTATGAAGCCCTTTTTATATATTTTGATTCTGCATCAACAGCTGAAAATATGTAGTCTCGAAGTCATTTCGAGAAATTGACGTTTTAAGTTTCTGTTTCCAAATTCAAACGGATGTATCTTCGCCAATAATTGTCAGAAGTTAGAATTTCTTTCAACATTATGAAGCCCTTTTTATATATTTTGACTCTGCATCAAAAGCTGAAAATATGTAGTCTCGAAGTCATTTCGAGAAATTGACGTTTTAAGTTTCTGTTTCCAAATTCAAACGGATGTATCTTCGCCAATAATTGTCAGAAGTTAGAATTTCTTTCAACATTATGAAGCCCTTTTTATATATTTTGACTCTGCATCAAAAGCTGAAAATATGTAGTCGCGAAGTCATTTCGAGAAATTGACGTTTTAAGTTTCTGTTTCCAAATTCAAACGGATGTATCTTCGCCAATAATTGGCAGAAGTCAGAATTTCTTTCAACATTATGAAGCCCTTTTTATATATTTTGACTCTGCATCAAAAGCTGAAAATATGTAGTCGCGAAGTCATTTCGAGAAATTGACGTTTTAAGTTTCGGTTTCCAAATTCAAACGGATGTATCTTCGCCAATAATTGTCAGCAGTTAGAATTTCTTTCAACATTATGAAGCCCTTTTTATATATTTTGATTCTGCATCAACAGCTGAAAATATGTAGTCTCGAAGTCATTTCGAGAAATTGACGTTTTAAGTTTCTGTTTCCAAATTCAAACGGATGTATCTTCGCCAATAATTGTCAGAAGTTAGAATTTCTTTCAACATTATGAAGCCCTTTTTATATATTTTGACTCTGCATCAAAAGCTGAAAATATGTAGTCTCAAAGTCATTTCGAGAAATTGACGTTTTAAGTTTCTGTTTCCAAATTCAAACGGATGTATCTTCGCCAATAATTGTCAGAAGTTAGAATTTCTTTCAACATTATGAAGCCCTTTTTATATATTTTGATTCTGCATCAAAAGCTGAAAATATGTAGTCTCGAAGTCATTTCGAGAAATTGACGTTTTAAGTTTCTGTTTCCAAATTCAAACGGATGTATCTTCGCCAATAATTGTCAGAAGTTAGAATTTCTTTCAACATTATGAAGCCCTTTTTATATATTTTGATTCTGCATCAAAAGCTGAAAATATGTAGTCTCGAAGTCATTTCGCGAAATTGACGTTTTAAGTTTCTGTTTCCAAATTCAAACGGATGTATCTTCGCCAATAATTGTCAGAAGTTAGAATTTCTTTCAACATTATGAAGCCCTTTTTATATATTTTGACTCTGCATCAAAAGCTGAAAATATGTAGTCTCAAAGTCATTTCGAGAAATTGACGTTTTAGTTTCTGTTTCCAAATTCAAACGGATGTATCTTCGCCAATAATTGTCAGAAGTTAGAATTTCTTTCAACATTATGAAGCCCTTTTTATATATTTTGACTCTGCATCAAAAGCTGAAAATATGTAGTCTCGAAGTCATTTCGAGAAATTGACGTTTTAAGTTTCTGTTTCCAAATTCAAATGGATGTATCTTCGCCAATAATTGTCAGCAGTTAGAATTTCTTTCAATATTATGAAGCCCTTTTTATATATTTTGATTCTGCATCAAAAGCTGAAAATATGTAGTCTCGAAGTCATTTCGAGAAATTGACGTTTTAAGTTTCTGTTTCCAAATTCAAATGGTTGTATCTTCGCCAATAATTGTCAGAAGTTAGAATTTCTTTCAACATTATGAAGCCCTTTTTATATATTTTGATTCTGCATCAAAAGCTGAAAATATGTAGTCTGGAAGTCATTTCGAGAAATTGACGTTTTAAGTTTCTGTTTCCAAATTCAAACGGATGTATCTTCGCCAATAATTGTCAGAAGTTAGAATTTCTTTCAACATTATGAAGCCCTTTTTATATATTTTGACTCTGCATCAAAAGCTGAAAATATGTAGTCTAAAAGTCATTTCGAGAAATTGACGTTTTAAGTTTCTGTTTCCAAATTCAAACGGATGTATCTTCGCCAATAATTGTCAGAAGTTAGAATTTCTTTCAACATTATGAAGCCCTTTTTATATATTTTGACTCTGCATCAAAAGCTGAAAATATGTAGTCTCAAAGTCATGTCGAGAAATTGACGTTTTAAGTTTCTGTTTCCAAATTCAAACGGATGTATCTTCGCCAATAATTGTCAGAAGTTAGAATTTCTTTCAACATTATGAAGCCCTTTTTATATATTTTGATTCTGCATCAAAAGCTGAAAATATGTAGTCTTGAAGTCATTTCGCGAAATTGACGTTTTAAGTTTCTGTTTCCAAATTCAAACGGATGTATCTTCGCCAATAATTGTCAGAAGTTAGAATTTCTTTCAACATTATGAAGCCCTTTTTATATATTTTGATTCTGCATCAAAAGCTGAAAATATGTAGTCTGGAAGTCATTTCGCGAAATTGACGTTTTAAGTTTCTGTTTCCAAATTCAAACGGATGTATCTTCGCCAATAATTGTCAGAAGTTAGAATTTCTTTCAACATTATGAAGCCCTTTTTATATATTTTGACTCTGCATCAAAAGCTGAAAATATGTAGTCTAAAAGTCATTTCGAGAAATTGACGTTTTAAGTTTCTGTTTCCAAATTCAAACGGATGTATCTTCGCCAATAATTGTCAGAAGTTAGAATTTCTTTCAACATTATGAAGCCCTTTTTATATATTTTGATTCTGCATCAACAGCTGAAAATATGTAGTCTCGAAGTCATTTCGAGAAATTGACGTTTTAAGTTTCTGTTTCCAAATTCAAACGGATGTATCTTCGCCAATAATTGTCAGAAGTTAGAATTTCTTTCAACATTATGAAGCCCTTTTTATATATTTTGACTCTGCATCAAAAGCTGAAAATATGTAGTCTCAAAGTCATTTCGAGAAATTGACGTTTTAAGTTTCTGTTTCCAAATTCAAACGGATGTATCTTCGCCAATAATTGTCAGAAGTTAGAATTTCTTTCAACATTATGAAGCCCTTTTTATATATTTTGACTCTGCATCAAAAGCTGAAAATATGTAGTCTCGAAGTCATTTCGAGAAATTGACGTTTTAAGTTTCTGTTTCCAAATTCAAACGGATGTATCTTCGCCAATAATTGTCAGAAGTTAGAATTTCTTTCAACATTATGAAGCCCTTTTTATATATTTTGATTCTGCATCAAAAGCTGAAAATATGTAGTCTCGAAGTCATTTCGCGAAATTGACGTTTTAAGTTTCTGTTTCCAAATTCAAACGGATGTATCTTCGCCAATAATTGTCAGAAGTTAGAATTTCTTTCAACATTATGAAGCCCTTTTTATATATTTTGACTCTGCATCAAAAGCTGAAAATATGTAGTCTCAAAGTCATTTCGAGAAATTGACGTTTTAGTTTGGGTTTCCAAATTCAAACGGATGTATCTTCGCCAATAATTGTCAGAAGTTAGAATTTCTTTCAACATTATGAAGCCCTTTTTATATATTTTGACTCTGCATCAAAAGCTGAAAATATGTAGTCTCGAAGTCATTTCGAGAAATTGACGTTTTAAGTTTCTGTTTCCAAATTCAAATGGATGTATCTTCGCCAATAATTGTCAGCAGTTAGAATTTCTTTCAATATTATGAAGCCCTTTTTATATATTTTGATTCTGCATCAAAAGCTGAAAATATGTAGTCTCGAAGTCATTTCGAGAAATTGACGTTTTAAGTTTCTGTTTCCAAATTCAAATGGTTGTATCTTCGCCAATAATTGTCAGAAGTTAGAATTTCTTTCAACATTATGAAGCCCTTTTTATATATTTTGATTCTGCATCAAAAGCTGAAAATATGTAGTCTGGAAGTCATTTCGCGAAATTGACGTTTTAAGTTTCTGTTTCCAAATTCAAACGGATGTATCTTCGCCAATAATTGTCAGAAGTTAGAATTTCTTTCAACATTATGAAGCCCTTTTTATATATTTTGACTCTGCATCAAAAGCTGAAAATATGTAGTCTAAAAGTCATTTCGAGAAATTGACGTTTTAAGTTTCTGTTTCCAAATTCAAACGGATGTATCTTCGCCAATAATTGTCAGAAGTTAGAATTTCTTTCAACATTATGAAGCCCTTTTTATATATTTTGACTCTGCATCAAAAGCTGAAAATATGTAGTCTCAAAGTCATGTCGAGAAATTGACGTTTTAAGTTTCTGTTTCCAAATTCAAACGGATGTATCTTCGCCAATAATTGTCAGAAGTTAGAATTTCTTTCAACATTATGAAGCCCTTTTTATATATTTTGATTCTGCATCAAAAGCTGAAAATATGTAGTCTTGAAGTCATTTCGCGAAATTGACGTTTTAAGTTTCTGTTTCCAAATTCAAACGGATGTATCTTCGCCAATAATTGTCAGAAGTTAGAATTTCTTTCAACATTATGAAGCCCTTTTTATATATTTTGATTCTGCATCAAAAGCTGAAAATATGTAGTCTCAAAGTCATTTCGAGAAATTGACGTTTTAAGTTTCTGTTTCCAAATTCAAACGGATGTATCTTCGCCAATAATTGTCAGAAGTTAGAATTTCTTTCAACATTATGGAGCCCTTTTTATATATTTTGACTCTGCATCAAAAGCTGAAAATATGTAGTCTCAAAGTCATTTCGAGAAATTGACGTTTTAAGTTTCTGTTTCCAAATTCAAACGGATGTATCTTCGCCAATAATTGTCAGAAGTTAGAATTTCTTTCAACATTATGAAGCCCTTTTTATATATTTTGACTCTGCATCAAAAGCTGAAAATATGTAGTCTCGAAGTCATTTCGAGAAATTGACGTTTTAAGTTTCTGTTTCCAAATTCAAACGGATGTATCTTCGCCAATAATTGTCAGAAGTTAGAATTTCTTTCAACATTATGAAGCCCTTTTTATATATTTTGACTCTGCATCAAAAGCTGAAAATATGTAGTCGCGAAGTCATTTCGAGAAATTGACGTTTTAAGTTTCGGTTTCCAAATTCAAACGGATGTATCTTCGCCAATAATTGGCAGAAGTCAGAATTTCTTTCAACATTATGAAGCCCTTTTTATATATTTTGACTCTGCATCAAAAGCTGAAAATATGTAGTCGCGAAGTCATTTCGAGAAATTGACGTTTTAAGTTTCGGTTTCCAAATTCAAACGGATGTATCTTCGCCAATAATTGTCAGCAGTTAGAATTTCTTTCAACATTATGAAGCCCTTTTTATATATTTTGATTCTGCATCAAAAGCTGAAAATATGTAGTCTCGAAGTCATTTCGAGAAATTGAAGTCTTAAGTTTCTGTTTCCAAATTCAAACGGATGTATCTTCGCCAATAATTGTCAGAAGTTAGAATTTCTTTCAACATTATGAAGCCCTTTTTATATATTTTGACTCTGCATCAAAAGCTGAAAATATGTAGTCTCGAAGTCATTTCGAGAAATTGACGTTTTAAGTTTCTGTTTCCAAATTCAAACGGATGTATCTTCGCCAATAATTGTCAGAAGTTAGAATTTCTTTCAACATTATGAAGCCCTTTTTATATATTTTGACTCTGCATCAAAAGCTGAAAATATGTAGTCGCGAAGTCATTTCGAGAAATTGACGTTTTAAGTTTCGGTTTCCAAATTCAAACGGATGTATCTTCGCCAATAATTGTCAGAAGTTAGAATTTCTTTCAACATTATGAAGCCCTTTTTATATATTTTGACTCTGCATCAAAAGCTGAAAATATGTAGTCTCAAAGTCATTTCGAGAAATTGACGTTTTAAGTTTCTGTTTCCAAATTCAAACGGATGTATCTTCGCCAATAATTGTCAGAAGTCAGAATTTCTTTCAACATTATGAAGCCCTTTTTATATATTTTGATTCTGCATCAAAAGCTGAAAATATGTAGTCTCGAAGTCATTTCGAGAAATTGACGTTTTAAGTTTCTGTTTCCAAATTCAAACGGATGTATCTTCGCCAATAATTGTCAGAAGTTAGAATTTCTTTCAACATTATGAAGCCCTTTTTATATATTTTGATTCTGCATCAAAAGCTGAAAATATGTAGTCTCGAAGTCATTTCGCGAAATTTACGTTTTAAGTTTCTGTTTCCAAATTCAAACGGATGTATCTTCGGCAATAATTGTCAGAAGTTAGAATTTCTTTCAACATTATGAAGCCCTTTTTATATATTTTGACTCTGCATCAAAAGCTGAAAATATGTAGTCTCAAAGTCATTTCGAGAAATTGACGTTTTAGTTTCTGTTTCCAAATTCAAACGGATGTATCTTCGCCAATAATTGTCAGAAGTTAGAATTTCTTTCAACATTATGAAGCCCTTTTTATATATTTTGACTCTGCATCAAAAGCTGAAAATATGTAGTCTCGAAGTCATTTCGAGAAATTGACGTTTTAAGTTTCTGTTTCCAAATTCAAATGGATGTATCTTCGCCAATAATTGTCAGCAGTTAGAATTTCTTTCAATATTATGAAGCCCTTTTTATATATTTTGATTCTGCATCAAAAGCTGAAAATATGTAGTCTCGAATTCATTTCGAGAAATTGACGTTTTAAGTTTCTGTTTCCAAATTCAAACGGATGTATCTTCGCCAATAATTGTCAGAAGTTAGAATTTCTTTCAACATTATGAAGCCCTTTTTATATATTTTGACTCTGCATCAAAAGCTGAAAATATGTAGTCTCGAAGTCATTTCGAGAAATTGACGTTTTAAGTTTCTGTTTCCAAATTCAAACGGATGTATCTTCGCCAATAATTGTCAGAAGTTAGAATTTCTTTCAACATTATGAAGCCCTTTTTATATATTTTGATTCTGCATCAAAAGCTGAAAATATGTGGTCTCGAAGTCATTTCGCGAAATTGACGTTTTAAGTTTCTGTTTCCAAATTCAAACGGATGTATCTTCGGCAATAATTGTCAGAAGTTAGAATTTCTTTCAACAAAAGCTGAAAATATGTAGTCTCAAAGTCATTTCGAGAAATTGACGTTTTAGTTTCTGTTTCCAAATTCAAACGGATGTATCTTCGCCAATAATTGTCAGAAGTTAGAATTTCTTTCAACATTATGAAGCCCTTTTTATATATTTTGATTCTGCATCAAAAGCTGAAAATATGTAGTCTCGAAGCCATTTCGAGAAATTGACGTTTTAAGTTTCTGTTTCCAAATTCAAACGGATGTATCTTCGCCAATAATTGTCAGAAGTTAGAATTTCTTTCAACATTATGAAGCCCTTTTTATATATTTTGATTCTGCATCAAAAGCTGAAAATATGTAGTCTCGAAGTCATTTCGAGAAATTGACGTTTTAAGTTTCGGTTTCCAAATTCAAACGGATGTATCTTCGCCAATAATTGTCAGAAGTTAGAATTTCTTTCAACATTATGAAGCCCTTTTTATATATTTTGATTCTGCATCAAAAGCTGAAAATATGTAGTCTCGAAGTCATTTCGAGAAATTGACGTTTTAAGTTTCTGTTTCCAAATTCAAACGGATGTATTTTCGGCAATAATTGTCAGAAGTTAGAATTTTTTCAACATTATAAAGCCCTTATTATATATTTTGACTTTGCTTCAAAAAGCTGAAAATATGTAGTCTCGAAGTCATTTCGAGAAATTGACGTTTTAAGTTTCGGTTTCCAAATTCAAACGGATGTATCTTCGCCAATAATTGTCAGAAGTTAGAATTTCTTTCAACATTATGAAGCCCTTTTTATATATTTTGACTCTGCATCAAAAGCTGAAAATATGTAGTCTCGAAGTCATTTCGAGAAATTGACGTTTTAAGTTTCTGTTTCCAAATTCAAATGGATGTATCTTCGCCAATAATTGTCAGCAGTTAGAATTTCTTTCAATATTATGAAGCCCTTTTTATATATTTTGATTCTGCATCAAAAGCTGAAAATATGTAGTCTCGAAGTCATTTCGAGAAATTGACGTTTTAAGTTTCTGTTTCCAAATTCAAATGGTTGTATCTTCGCCAATAATTGTCAGAAGTTAGAATTTCTTTCAACATTATGAAGCCCTTTTTATATATTTTGATTCTGCATCAAAAGCTGAAAATATGTAGTCTGGAAGTCATTTCGAGAAATTGACGTTTTAAGTTTCTGTTTCCAAATTCAAACGGATGTATCTTCGCCAATAATTGTCAGAAGTTAGAATTTCTTTCAACATTATGAAGCCCCTTTTTATATATTTTGACTCTGCATCAAAAGCTGAAAATATGTAGTCTAAAAGTCATTTCGAGAAATTTACGTTTTAAGTTTCTGTTTCCAAATTCAAACGGATGTATCTTCGCCAATAATTGTCAGAAGTTAGAATTTCTTTCAACATTATGAAGCCCTTTTTATATATTTTGACTCTGCATCAAAAGCTGAAAATATGTAGTCTCAAAGTCATGTCGAGAAATTGACGTTTTAAGTTTCTGTTTCCAAATTCAAACGGATGTATCTTCGCCAATAATTGTCAGAAGTTAGAATTTCTTTCAACATTATGAAGCCCTTTTTATATATTTTGACTCTGCATCAAAAGCTGAAAATATGTAGTCTTGAAGTCATTTCGCGAAATTTACGTTTTAAGTTTCTGTTTCCAAATTCAAACGGATGTATCTTCGCCAATAATTGTCAGAAGTTGAAATTTCTTTCAAAATTATGAAACCCTTTTTATATATTTTGATTCTGCATCAAAAGCTGAAAATATGTAGTCTCAAAGTCATTTCGAGAAATTGACGTTTTAAGTTTCTGTTTCCAAATTCAAACGGATGTATCTTCGCCAATAATTGTCAGAAGTTAGAATTTCTTTCAACATTATGGAGCCCTTTTTATATATTTTGACTCTGCATCAAAAGCTGAAAATATGTAGTCTCAAAGTCATTTCGAGAAATTGACGTTTTAAGTTTCTGTTTCCAAATTCAAACGGATGTATCTTCGCCAATAATTGTCAGAAGTTAGAATTTCTTTCAACATTATGAAGCCCTTTTTATATATTTTGACTCTGCATCAAAAGCTGAAAATATGTAGTCTCGAAGTCATTTCGAGAAATTGACGTTTTAAGTTTCTGTTTCCAAATTCAAACGGATGTATCTTCGCCAATAATTGTCAGAAGTTAGAATTTCTTTCAACATTATGAAGCCCTTTTTATATATTTTGATTCTGCATCAACAGCTGAAAATATGTAGTCTCGAAGTCATTTCGAGAAATTGACGTTTTAAGTTTCTGTTTCCAAATTCAAACGGATGTATCTTCGCCAATAATTGTCAGAAGTTAGAATTTCTTTCAACATTATGAAGCCCTTTTTATATATTTTGACTCTGCATCAAAAGCTGAAAATATGTAGTCTCGAAGTCATTTCGAGAAATTGACGTTTTAAGTTTCTGTTTCCAAATTCAAACGGATGTATCTTCGCCAATAATTGTCAGAAGTTAGAATTTCTTTCAACATTATGAAGCCCTTTTTATATATTTTGACTCTGCATCAAAAGCTGAAAATATGTAGTCGCGAAGTCATTTCGAGAAATTGACGTTTTAAGTTTCGGTTTCCAAATTCAAACGGATGTATCTTCGCCAATAATTGTCAGCAGTTAGAATTTCTTTCAACATTATGAAGCCCTTTTTATATATTTTGATTCTGCATCAACAGCTGAAAATATGTAGTCTCGAAGTCATTTCGCGAAATTGACGTTTTAAGTTTCTGTTTCCAAATTCAAACGGATGTATCTTCGCCAATAATTGTCAGAAGTTAGAATTTCTTTCAACATTATGAAGCCCTTTTTATATATTTTGACTCTGCATCAAAAGCTGAAAATATGTAGTCTCGAAGTCATTTCGAGAAATTGACGTTTTAAGTTTCTGTTTCCAAATTCAAACGGATGTATCTTCGCCAATAATTGTCAGAAGTTAGAATTTCTTTCAACATTATGAAGCCCTTTTTATATATTTTGACTCTGCATCAAAAGCTGAAAATATGTAGTCGCGAAGTCATTTCGAGAAATTGACGTTTTAAGTTTCGGTTTCCAAATTCAAACGGATGTATCTTCGCCAATAATTGGCAGAAGTCAGAATTTCTTTCAACATTATGGAGCCCTTTTTATATATTTTGACTCTGCATCAAAAGCTGAAAATATGTAGTCGCGAAGTCATTTCGAGAAATTGACGTTTTAAGTTTCGGTTTCCAAATTCAAACGGATGTATCTTCGCCAATAATTGTCAGCAGTTAGAATTTCTTTCAACATTATGAAGCCCTTTTTATATATTTTGATTCTGCATCAAAAGCTGAAAATATGTAGTCTCGAAGTCATTTCGAGAAATTGACGTTTTAAGTTTCTGTTTCCAAATTCAAACGGATGTATCTTCGCCAATAATTGTCAGAAGTTAGAATTTCTTTCAACATTATGAAGCCCTTTTTATATATTTTGACTCTGCATCAAAAGCTGAAAATATGTAGTCTCAAAGTCATTTCGCGAAATTGACGTTTTAAGTTTCGGTTTCCAAATTCAAACGGATATATCTTCGCCAATAATTGTCAGAAGTTAGAATTTCTTTCAACATTATGAAGCCCTTTTTATATATTTTGATTCTGCATCAAAAGCTGAAAATATGTAGTCTCGAAGTCATTTCGAGAAATTGACGTTTTAAGTTTCTGTTTCCAAATTCAAACGGATGTATCTTCGCCAATAATTGTCAGAAGTTAGAATTTCTTTCAACATTATGAAGCCCTTTTTATATATTTTGATTCTGCATCAAAAGCTGAAAATATGTAGTCTCGAAGTCATTTCGCGAAATTTACGTTTTAAGTTTCTGTTTCCAAATTCAAACGGATGTATCTTCGGCAATAATTGTCAGAAGTTAGAATTTCTTTCAACATTATGAAGCCCTTTTTATATATTTTGACTCTGCATCAAAAGCTGAAAATATGTAGTCTCAAAGTCATTTCGAGAAATTGACGTTTTAGTTTCTGTTTCCAAATTCAAATGGATGTATCTTCGCCAATAATTGTCAGAAGTTAGAATTTCTTTCAACATTATGAAGCCCTTTTTATATATTTTGACTCTGCTTCAAAAGCTGAAAATATGTAGGCTCGAAGTCATTTCGAGAAATTGACGTTTTAAGTTTCTGTTTCCAAATTCAAATGGATGTATCTTCGCCAATAATTGTCAGCAGTTAGAATTTCTTTCAATATTATGAAGCCCTTTTTATATATTTTGATTCTGCATCAAAAGCTGAAAATATGTAGTCTCGAATTCATTTCGAGAAATTGACGTTTTAAGTTTCTGTTTCCAAATTCAAACGGATGTATCTTCGCCAATAATTGTCAGAAGTTAGAATTTCTTTCAACATTATGAAGCCCTTTTTATATATTTTGACTCTGCATCAAAAGCTGAAAATATGTAGTCTCGAAGTCATTTCGAGAAATTGACGTTTTAAGTTTCTGTTTCCAAATTCAAACGGATGTATCTTCGCCAATAATTGTCAGAAGTTAGAATTTCTTTCAACATTATGAAGCCCTTTTTATATATTTTGATTCTGCATCAAAAGCTGAAAATATGTGGTCTCGAAGTCATTTCGCGAAATTGACGTTTTAAGTTTCTGTTTCCAAATTCAAACGGATGTATCTTCGGCAATAATTGTCAGAAGTTAGAATTTCTTTCAACAAAAGCTGAAAATATGTAGTCTCAAAGTCATTTCGAGAAATTGACGTTTTAGTTTCTGTTTCCAAATTCAAACGGATGTATCTTCGCCAATAATTGTCAGAAGTTAGAATTTCTTTCAACATTATGAAGCCCTTTTTATATATTTTGACTCTGCATCAAAAGCTGAAAATATGTAGTCTCGAAGTCATTTCGAGAAATTGACGTTTTAAGTTTCTGTTTCCAAATTCAAATGGATGTATCTTCGCCAATAATTGTCAGCAGTTAGAATTTCTTTCAATATTATGAAGCCCTTTTTATATATTTTGATTCTGCATCAAAAGCTGAAAATATGTAGTCTCGAAGTCATTTTCGAGAAATTGACGTTTTAAGTTTTCGGTTTGCAAATTCAAACGATGTATCGTCGCCCAATAATTGGCAGAAGTCAGAATTTCTTTCAGCATTATGAAGCCCTTTTTATATATTTTGACTCTGCATCAAAAGCTGAAAATATGTAGTCTCGAAGTCATTTCGAGAAAATTGACGTTTTAAGTTTCTGTATCCAAATTCAAACGGATGTATCTTCGCCAATAATTGTCAGAAGTTAGAATTTCTTTCAACATTATGAAGCCCTTTTGATATATTTTGACTCTGCATCAAAAGCTGAAAATATGTAGTCTCGAAGTCATTTCGAGAAATTGACGTTTTAAGTTTCGGTTTCCAAATTCAAACGGATGTATCTTCGCCAATAATTGGCAGAAGTCAGAATTTCTTTCAACATTATGAAGCCCTTTTTATATATTTTGATTCTGCATCAAAAGCTGAAAATATGTAGTCTTGTAGTCATTTCGAGAAATCGACGTTTTAAGTTTCGGTTTCCAAATTCAAACGGATGTATCTTCGCCAATAATTGGCAGAAGTCAGAATTTCTTTCAACATTATGAAGCCCTTTTTATATATTTTGATTCTGCATCAAAAGCTGAAAATATGTAGTCTCGAACTCATTTCGAGAAATCTACGTTTTAAGTTTCTGTTTCCAAATTCAAACGGATGTATCTTCGCCAATAATTGTCAGAAGTTAGAATTTCTTTCAACATTATGAAGCCCTTTTTATATATTTTGATTCTGCATCAAAAGCTGAAAATATGTAGTCTCGAAGTCATTTCGAGAAATTGACGTATTAAGTTTCTGGTTCCAAATTCAAATGGATGTATCTTCGCCAATAATTGTCAGAAGTTAGAATTTCTTTCAACATTATGAAGCCCTTTTTATATATTTTGACTCTGCATAAAAAGCTGAAAATATGTAGTCTCGAAGTCATTTCGAGAAATTGACGTATTAAGTTTCTGTTTCCAAATTCAAATGGATGTATCTTCGCCAATAATTGTCAGAAGTTAGAATTTCTTTCAACATTATGAAGCCCTTTTTATATATTTTGACTCTGCATCAAAAGCTGAAAATATGTAGTCTCGAAGTCATTTCGAGAAATTGACGTTTTAGTTTCTGTGTCCAAATTCAAACGGATGTATCTTCGCCAATAATTGTCAGAAGTTAGAATTTCTTTCAACATTATGAAGCCCTTTTTATATATTTTGATTCTGCATCAAAAGCTGAAAATATGTAGTCTCGAAGTCATTTCGAGAAATTGACGTTTTAAGTTTCTGTTTCCAAATTCAAACGGATGTATCTTCGCCAATAATTGTCTGAAGTTAGAATTTCTTTCAACATTATGAAGCCCTTTTTATATATTTTGACTCTGCATCAAAAGCTGAAAATATGTAGTCTTGAAGTCATTTCGCGAAATTGACGTTTTAAGTTTCTGTTTCCAAATTCACGCGGATGTATCTTCGCCAATAATTGTCAGAAGTTAGAATTTCTTTCAACATTATGAAGCCCTTTTTATACATTTTGACTCTGCATCAAAAGCTGAAAATATGTAGTCTCAAAGTCATTTCGAGAAATTGACGTTTTAAGTTTCTGTTTCCAAATTCAAATGGATGTATCTTCGCCAATAATTGTCAGAAGTTAGAATTTCTTTCAACATTATGAAGCCCTTTTTATATATTTTGATTCTGCATCAAAAGCTGAAAATATGTAGTCTCGAAGTCATTTCGAGAAATTGACGTTTTAAGTTTCTGTTTCCAAATTCAAACGGATGTATCTTCGCCAATAATTGTCAGAAGTTAGAATTTCTTTCAACATTATGAAGCCCTTCTTATATATTTTGACTGTGCATCAAAAGCTGAAAATATGTAGTCTCGAAGTCATTTCGAGAAATTGACGTTTTAAGTTTCTGTTTCCAAATTCAAACGGATGTATCTTCGCCAATAATTGTCAGAAGTTAGAATTTCTTTCAACATTATGAAGCCCTTTTTATATATTTTGACTCTGCATCAAAAGCTGAAAATATGTAGTCTCGAAGTCATTTCGAGAAATTGACGTTTTAAGTTTCGGTTTCCAAATTCAAACGGATGTATCTTCGCCAATAATTGTCAGAAGTTAGAATTTCTTTCAACATTATGAAGCCCTTTTTATATATTTTGATTCTGCATCAAAAGCTGAAAATATGTAGTCTTGTAGTCATTTCGAGAAATCGACGTTTTAAGTTTCTGTTTCCAAATTCAAACGGATGTATCTTCGCCAATAACTGACAGAAGTTAGAATTTCTTTCAACATTATGAAGCCCTTTTTATATATTTTGATTCTGCATCAAAAGCTGAAAATATGTAGTCTTGAAGTCATTTCGAGAAATTGACGTTTTAAGTTTCTGTTTCCAAATTCACGCGGATGTATCTTCGCCAATAATTGTCAGAAGTTAGAATTTCTTTCAACATTATGAAGCCCTTTTTATATATTTTGACTCTGCATCAAAAGCTGAAAATATGTAGTCTCGAAGTCATTTCGAGAAATTGACGTTTTAAGTTTCTGTTTCCAAATTCAAACGGATGTATCTTCGCCAATAATTGTCAGAAGTTAGAATTTCTTTCAACATTATGAAGCCCTTTTTATATATTTTGACTGTGCATCAAAAGCTGAAAATATGTAGTCTCGAAGTCATTTCGAGAAATTGACGTTTTAAGTTTCTGTTTCCAAATTCAAACGGATGTATCTTCGCCAATAATTGTCAGAAGTTAGAATTTCTTTCAACATTATGAAGCCCTTTTTATATATTTTGACTCTGCATCAAAAGCTGAAAATATGTAGTCTCGAAGTCATTTCGAGAAATTGACGTTTTAAGTTTCGGTTTCCAAATTCAAACGGATGTATCTTCGCCAATAATTGGCAGAAGTCAGAATTTCTTTCAACATTATGAAGCCCTTTTTATATATTTTGATTCTGCATCAAAAGCTGAAAATATGTAGTCTTGTAGTCATTTCGAGAAATCGACGTTTTAAGTTTCTGTTTCCAAATTCAAACGGATGTATCTTCGCCAATAACTGACTGAAGTTAGAATTTCTTTCAACATTATGAAGCCCTTTTTATATATTTTGATTCTGCATCAAAAGCTGAAAATATGTAGTCTTGAAGTCATTTCGCGAAATTGACGTTTTAAGTTTCTGTTTCCAAATTCACGCGGATGTATCTTCGCCAATAATTGTCAGAAGTTAGAATTTCTTTCAACATTATGAAGCCCTTTTTATATATTTTGACTCTGCATCAAAAGCTGAAAATATGTAGTCTCGAAGTCATTTCGAGAAATTGACGTTTTAAGTTTCTGTTTCCAAATTCAAACGGATGTATCTTCGCCAATAATTGTCAGAAGTTAGAATTTCTTTCAACATTATGAAGCCCTTTTATATATTTTGATTCTGCATCAAAAGCTGAAAATATGTAGTCTCGAAGTCATTTCGAGAAATTGACGTTTTAAGTTTCTGTTTCCAAATTCAAACGGATGTATCTTCGCCAATAATTGTCAGCAGTTAGAATTTCTTTCAACATTATGAAGCCCTTTTTATATATTTTGATTCTGCATCAACAGCTGAAAATATGTAGTCTCGAAGTCATTTCGAGAAATCGACGTTTTAAGTTTCTGTTTCCAAATTCAAACGGATGTATCTTCGCCAATAATTGTCAGAAGTTAGAATTTCTTTCAACATTATGAAGCCCTTTTTATATATTTTGATTCTGCATCAAAAGCTGAAAATATGTAGTCTCAAAGTCATTTCGAGAAATTGACGTTTTAAGTTTCTGTTTCCAAATTCAAACGGATGTATCTTCGCCAATAATTGTCAGAAGTTAGAATTTCTTTCAACATTTGGCAGACCTTTTAATTTCTTTCAACATTATGAAGCCCTTTTTATATATTTTGACTCTGCATCAAAAGCTGAAAATATGTAGTCGCCAAGTCATTTCGAGAAATTGACGTTTTAAGTTTCGGTTTCCAAATTCAAACGGATGTATCTTCGCCAATAATTGTCAGAAGTTAGAATTTCTTTCAACATTATGAAGCCCTTTTTATATATTTTGATTCTGCATCAAAAGCTGAAAATATGTAGTCTCGAAGTCATTTCGCGAAATTGACGTTTTAAGTTTCTGTTTCCAAATTCAAATGGATGTATCTTCGGCAATAATTGTCAGAAGTTAGAATTTCTTTCAACATTATGAAGCCCTTTTTATATATTTTGATTCTGCATCAAAAGCTGAAAATATGTAGTCTCGAAGTCATTTCGAGAAATTGACGTTTTAGTTTCTGTTTCCAAATTCAAACGGATGTATCTTCGCCAATAATTGTCAGAAGTTAGAATTTCTTTCAACATTATGAAGCCCTTTTTATATATTTTGACTCTGCATCAAAAGCTGAAAATATGTAGTCTCGAAGTCATTTCGAGAAATTGACGTTTTAAGTTTCTGTTTCCAAATTCAAACGGATGTATCTTTGCCAATAATTGTCAGCAGTTAGAATTTCTTTCAACATTATGAAGCCCTTTTTATATATTTTGATTCTGCATCAAAAGCTGAAAATATGTAGTCTCGAAGTCATTTCAAGAAATTGACGTTTTAAGTTTCTGTTTCCAAATTCAATCGGATGTATCTTCGCCAATAATTGTCAGAAGTTAGAATTTCTTTCAACATTATGAAGCCCTTTTTATATATTTTGATTCTGCATCAAAAGCTGAAAATATGTAGTCTCGAAGTCATTTCGAGAAATTGACGTTTTAAGTTTCTGTATCCAAATTCAAACGGATGTATCTTCGCCAATAATTGTCAGAAGTTAGAATTTCTTTCAACATTATGAAGCCCTTTTTATATATTTTGACTCTGCATCAAAAGCTGAAAATATGTAGTCTCGAAGTCATTTCGCGAAATTGACGTTTTAAGTTTCTGTTTCCAAATTCAAACGGATGTATCTTCGCCAATAACTGACTGAAGTTAGAATTTCTTTCAACATTATGAAGCCCTTTTTATATATTTTGATTCTGCATCAAAAGCTGAAAATATGTAGTCTTGAAGTCATTTCGCGAAATTGACGTTTTAAGTTTCTGTTTCCAAATTCACGCGGATGTATCTTCGCCAATAATTGTCAGAAGTTAGAATTTCTTTCAACATTATGAAGCCCTTTTTATACATTTTGACTCTGCATCAAAAGCTGAAAATATGTAGTCTCAAAGTCATTTCGAGAAATTGACGTTTTAAGTTTCTGTTTCCAAATTCAAATGGATGTATCTTCGCCAATAATTGTCAGAAGTTAGAATTTCTTTCAACATTATGAAGCCCTTTTTATATATTTTGATTCTGCATCAAAAGCTGAAAATATGTAGTCTCGAAGTCATTTCGCGAAATTGACGTTTTAAGTTTCTGTTTCCAAATTCAAACGGATGTATCTTCGCCAATAATTGTCAGAAGTTAGAATTTCTTTCAACATTATGAAGCCCTTCTTATATATTTTGACTGTGCATCAAAAGCTGAAAATATGTAGTCTCGAAGTCATTTCGAGAAATTGACGTTTTAAGTTTCTGTTTCCAAATTCAAACGGATGTATCTTCGCCAATAATTGTCAGAAGTTAGAATTTCTTTCAACATTATGAAGCCCTTCTTATATATTTTGACTGTGCATCAAAAGCTGAAAATATGTAGTCTCGAAGTCATTTCAAGAAATTGACGTTTTAAGTTTCGGTTTCCAAATTCAAACGGATGTATCTTCGCCAATAATTGGCAGAAGTCAGAATTTCTTTCAACATTATGAAGCCCTTTTTATATATTTTGATTCTGCATCAAAAGCTGAAAATATGTAGTCTTGTAGTCTTGTAGTCATTTCGAGAAATCGACGTTTTAAGTTTCTGTTTCCAAATTCAAACGGATGTATCTTCGCCAATAATTGTCAGAAGTTAGAATTTCTTTCAACATTATGAAGCCCTTTTTATATATTTTGATTCTGCATCAAAAGCTGAAAATATGTAGTCTTGAAGTCATTTCGCGAAATTGACGTTTTAAGTTTCTGTTTCCAAATTCAAACGGATGTATCTTCGCCAATAATTGTCAGAAGTTAGAATTTCTTTCAACATTATGAAGCCCTTTTTATATATTTTGACTCTGCATCAAAAGCTGAAAATATGTAGTCTCGAAGTCATTTCGAGAAATTGACGTTTTAAGTTTCTGTTTCCAAATTCAAACGGATGTATCTTCGCCAATAATTGTCAGAAGTTAGAATTTCTTTCAACATTATGAAGCCCTTTTTATATATTTTGACTCTGCATCAAAAGCTGAAAATATGTAGTCGCGAAGTCATTTCGAGAAATTGACGTTTTAAGTTTCGGTTTCCAAATTCAAACGGATGTATCTTCGCCAATAATTGGCAGAAGTCAGAATTTCTTTCAACATTATGAAGCCCTTTTTATATATTTTGATTCTGCATCAAAAGCTGAAAATATGTAGTCGCGAAGTCATTTCGAGAAATTGACGTTTTAAGTTTCTGTTTCCAAATTCAAACGGATGTATCTTCGCCAATAATTGTCAGCAGTTAGAATTTCTTTCAACATTATGAAGCCCTTTTTATATATTTTGATTCTGCATCAACAGCTGAAAATATGTAGTCTCGAAGTCATTTCGAGAAATTGACGTTTTAAGTTTCTGTTTCCAAATTCAAACGGATGTATCTTCGCCAATAATTGTCAGAAGTCAGAATTTCTTTCAACATTATGAAGCCCTTTTTATATATTTTGACTCTGCATCAAAAGCTGAAAATATGTAGTCTCAAAGTCATTTCGAGAAATTGACGTTTTAAGTTTCTGTTTCCAAATTCAAACGGATGTATCTTCGCCAATAATTGTCAGAAGTTAGAATTTCTTTCAACATTATGAAGCCCTTCTTATATATTTTGACTGTGCATCAAAAGCTGAAAATATGTAGTCTCGAAGTCATTTCGAGAAATTGACGTTTTAAGTTTCTGTTTCCAAATTCAAACGGATGTATCTTCGCCAATAATTGTCAGAAGTTAGAATTTCTTTCAACATTATGAAGCCCTTCTTATATATTTTGACTGTGCATCAAAAGCTGAAAATATGTAGTCTCGAAGTCATTTCGCGAAATTGACGTTTTAAGTTTCTGTTTCCAAATTCAAACGGATGTATCTTCGCCAATAATTGGCAGAAGTCAGAATTTCTTTCAACATTATGAAGCCCTTTTTATATATTTTGATTCTGCATCAAAAGCTGAAAATATGTAGTCTTGTAGTCTTGTAGTCATTTCGAGAAATCGACGTTTTAAGTTTCTGTTTCCAAATTCAAACGGATGTATCTTCGCCAATAACTGACTGAAGTTAGAATTTCTTTCAACATTATGAAGCCCTTTTTATATATTTTGATTCTGCATCAAAAGCTGAAAATATGTAGTCTTGAAGTCATTTCGCGAAATTGACGTTTTAAGTTTCTGTTTCCAAATTCACGCAGATGTATCTTCGCCAATAATTGTCAGAAGTTAGAATTTCTTTCAACATTATGAAGCCCTTTTTATATATTTTGACTCTGCATCAAAAGCTGAAAATATGTAGTCTCGAAGTCATTTCGAGAAATTGACGTTTTAAGTTTCTGTTTCCAAATTCAAACGGATGTATCTTCGCCAATAATTGTCAGAAGTTAGAATTTCTTTCAACATTATGAAGCCCTTTTTATATATTTTGACTCTGCATCAAAAGCTGAAAATATGTAGTCGCGAAGTCATTTCGAGAAATTGACGTTTTAAGTTTCGGTTTCCAAATTCAAACGGATGTATCTTCGCCAATAATTGGCAGAAGTCAGAATTTCTTTCAACATTATGAAGCCCTTTTTATATATTTTGACTCTGCATCAAAAGCTGAAAATATGTAGTCGCGAAGTCATTTCGAGAAATTGACGTTTTAAGTTTCGGTTTCCAAATTCAAACGGATGTATCTTCGCCAATAATTGTCAGCAGTTAGAATTTCTTTCAACATTATGAAGCCCTTTTTATATATTTTGATTCTGCATCAACAGCTGAAAATATGTAGTCTCGAAGTCATTTCGCGAAATTGACGTTTTAAGTTTCTGTTTCCAAATTCAAACGGATGTATCTTCGCCAATAATTGTCAGAAGTTAGAATTTCTTTCAACATTATGAAGCCCTTTTTATATATTTTGACTCTGCATCAAAAGCTGAAAATATGTAGTCTCAAAGTCATTTCGAGAAATTGACGTTTTAAGTTTCTGTTTCCAAATTCAAACGGATGTATCTTCGCCAATAATTGTCAGAAGTTAGAATTTCTTTCAACATTATGAAGCCCTTTTTATATATTTTGATTCTGCATCAAAAGCTGAAAATATGTAGTCTCGAAGTCATTTCGCGAAATTGACGTTTTAAGTTTCTGTTTCCAAATTCAAACGGATGTATCTTCGCCAATAATTGTCAGAAGTTAGAATTTCTTTCAACATTATGAAGCCCTTTTTATATATTTTGACTCTGCATCAAAAGCTGAAAATATGTAGTCTCAAAGTCATTTCGAGAAATTGACGTTTTAGTTTCTGTTTCCAAATTCAACCGGATGTATCTTCGCCAATAATTGTCAGAAGTTAGAATTTCTTTCAACATTATGAAGCCCTTTTTATATATTTTGACTCTGCATCAAAAGCTGAAAATATGTAGTCGCGAAGTCATTTCGAGAAATTGACGTTTTAAGTTTCGGTTTCCAAATTCAAACGGATGTATCTTCGCCAATAATTGGCAGAAGTCAGAATTTCTTTCAACATTATGAAGCCCTTTTTATATATTTTGACTCTGCATCAAAAGCTGAAAATATGTAGTCGCGAAGTCATTTCGAGAAATTGACGTTTTAAGTTTCGGTTTCCAAATTCAAACGGATGTATCTTCGCCAATAATTGTCAGCAGTTAGAATTTCTTTCAACATTATGAAGCCCTTTTTATATATTTTGATTCTGCATCAACAGCTGAAAATATGTAGTCTCGAAGTCATTTCGCGAAATTGACGTTTTAAGTTTCTGTTTCCAAATTCAAACGGATGTATCTTCGCCAATAATTGTCAGAAGTTAGAATTTCTTTCAACATTATGAAGCCCTTTTTATATATTTTGACTCTGCATCAAAAGCTGAAAATATGTAGTCTCAAAGTCATTTCGAGAAATTGACGTTTTAAGTTTCTGTTTCCAAATTCAAACGGATGTATCTTCGCCAATAATTGTCAGAAGTTAGAATTTCTTTCAACATTATGAAGCCCTTTTTATATATTTTGACTCTGCATCAAAAGCTGAAAATATGTAGTCTCGAAGTCATTTCGAGAAATTGACGTTTTAAGTTTCTGTTTCCAAATTCAAACGGATGTATCTTCGGCAATAATTGTCAGAAGTTAGAATTTCTTTCAACATTATGAAGCCCTTTTTATATATTTTGACTCTGCATCAAAAGCTGAAAATATGTAGTCTCAAAGTCATTTCGAGAAATTGACGTTTTAGTTTCTGTTTCCAAATTCAAACGGATGTATCTTCGCCAATAATTGTCAGAAGTTAGAATTTCTTTCAACATTATGAAGCCCTTTTTATATATTTTGACTCTGCATCAAAAGCTGAAAATATGTAGTCTCGAAGTCATTTCGAGAAATTGACGTTTTAAGTTTCTGTTTCCAAATTCAAATGGATGTATCTTCGCCAATAATTGTCAGCAGTTAGAATTTCTTTCAATATTATGAAGCCCTTTTTATATATTTTGACTCTGCATCAAAAGCTGAAAATATGTAGTCGCGAAGTCATTTCGAGAAATTGACGTTTTATGTTTCTGTTTCCAAATTCAAACGGATGTATCTTCGCCAATAATTGTCAGCAGTTAGAATTTCTTTCAACATTATGAAGCCCTTCTTATATATTTTGATTCTGCATCAAAAGCTGAAAATATGTAGTCTCGAAGTCATTTCGAGAAATCGACGTTTTAAGTTTCTGTTTCCAAATTCAAACGGATGTATCTTCGCCAATAATTGTCAGAAGTTAGAATTTCTTTCAACATTATGAAGCCCTTTTGATATATTTTGACTCTGCATCAAAAGCTGAAAATATGTAGTCTCGAAGTCATTTCGAGAAATTGACGTTTTAAGTTTCGGTTTCCAAATTCAAACGGATGTATCTTCGCCAATAATTGGCAGAAGTCAGAATTTCTTTCAACATTATGAAGCCCTTTTTATATATTTTGATTCTGCATCAAAAGCTGAAAATATGTAGTCTTGTAGTCATTTCGAGAAATCGACGTTTTAAGTTTCTGTTTCCAAATTCAAACGGATGTATCTTCGCCAATAACTGACTGAAGTTAGAATTTCTTTCAACATTATGAAGCCCTTTTTATATATTTTGATTCTGCATCAAAAGCTGAAAATATGTAGTCTTGAAGTCATTTCGAGAAATTGACGTTTTAAGTTTCTGTTTCCAAATTCACGCGGATGTATCTTCGCCAATAATTGTCAGAAGTTAGAATTTCTTTCAACATTATGAAGCCCTTTTTATACATTTTGACTCTGCATCAAAAGCTGAAAATATGTAGTCTCAAAGTCATTTCGAGAAATTGACGTTTTAAGTTTCTGTTTCCAAATTCAAACGGATGTATCTTCGCCAATAATTGTCAGAAGTTAGAATTTCTTTCAACATTATGAAGCCCTTTTTATATATTTTGATTCTGCATCAAAAGCTGAAAATATGTAGTCTCGAAGTCATTTCGCGAAATTGACGTTTTAAGTTTCTGTTTCCAAATTCAAACGGATGTATCTTCGCCAATAATTGTCAGAAGTTAGAATTTCTTTCAACATTATGAAGCCCTTCTTATATATTTTGACTGTGCATCAAAAGCTGAAAATATGTAGTCTCGAAGTCATTTCGAGAAATCGACGTTTTAAGTTTCTGTTTCCAAATTCAAACGGATGTATCTTCGCCAATAATTGGCAGAAGTCAGAATTTCTTTCAACATTATGAAGCCCTTTTTATATATTTTGACTCTGCATCAAAAGCTGAAAATATGTAGTCGCGAAGTCATTTCGAGAAATTGACGTTTTAAGTTTCGGTTTCCAAATTCAAACGGATGTATCTTCGCCAATAATTGTCAGAAGTTCGAATTTCTTTCAACATTATCAAGCGCTTTTTATATATTTTGATTCTGCATCAAAAGCTGAAAATATGTAGTCTCGAAGTCATTTCGAGAAATTGACGTTTTAAGTTTCTGTTTCCAAATTCAAACGGATGTATCTTCGTCAATAATTGTCAGAAGTTAGAATTTCTTTCAACATTATGAAGCCCTTTTTATATATTTTGATTCTGCATCAAAAGCTGAAAATATGTAGTCTCGAAGTCATTTCGAGAACTCGACGTTTTAAGTCTCTGTTTCCAAATTCAATCGGATGTATCTTCGCCAATAATTGTCAGAAGTTAGAATTTCTTTCAACATTATGAAGCCCATTTTATAGATTTTGACTCTGCATCAAAAGCTGAAAATATGTAGTCTCGAAGTCATTTCAAGATATTGGCGGTTTAAGTTTCTTTTCCCAAATTCAAGCGGATGTATCTTCGACAATAATTGTCAGAAGTTAGAATTTCTTTCAACATTATGAAGCCTTTTTTATATATGTTGACTCTGCATCAAAAGCTGAAAATATGTAGTCGCGAAGTCATTTCGAGAAATTGACGTTTTAAGTTTCTGTTTCCAAATTCAAACGGATGTATCTTCGCCAATAATTGTCAGAAGTTAGAATTTCTTTCAACATTATGAAGCCCTTTTTATATATTTTGATTCTGCATCAAAAGCTGAAAATATGTAGTCTCGAAGTCATTTCGAGAAATTGACGTTTTAAGTTTCTGTTTCCAAATTCAAACGGATGTATCTTCGCCAATAATTGTCAGAAGTTAGAATTTCTTTCAGCATTATGAAGCCCTTTTTATATATTTTGATTCTGCATCAAAAGCTGAAAATATGTAGTCTCGAAGTCATTTCGCGAAATTGGCGTTTTAAGTTTATTTTCCCAAATTCAAACGGATGTATCTTCGCCAATAATTGTCAGAAGTTAGAATTTCTTTCAACATTATGAAGCCCTTTTTATATATTTTGACTCTGCATCAAAAGCTGAAAATGTGTAGTCTCGAAGTCATTTCGAGAAATTGACGTTTTAAGTTTCTGTTTCCAAATTCAAACGGATGTATCTTCGCCAATAATTGTCAAAAGTTAGAATTTCTTTCAACATTATGAAGCCCCTTTTATATATATTGACTCTGCATCAAAAGCTGAAAATATGTAGTCGCGAAGTCATTTCGAGAAATTGACGTTTTAAGTTTCGGTTTCCAAATTCAAACGGATGTATCTTCGCCAATAATTGGCAGAAGTCAGAATTTCTTTCAACATTATGAAGCCCTTTTTATATATTTTGATTCTGCATCAAAAGCTGAAAATATGTAGTCGCGAAGTCATTTCGAGAAATTGACGTTTTAAGTTTCGGTTTCCAAATTCAAACGGATGTATCTTCGCCAATAATTGGCAGAAGTCAGAATTTCTTTCAACATTATGAAGCCCTTTTTATATATTTTGACTCTGCATCAAAAGCTGAAAATATGTAGTCGCGAAGTCATTTCGAGAAATTGACGTTTTAAGTTTCGGTTTCCAAATTCAAACGGATGTATCTTCGCCAATAATTGTCAGAAGTTAGAATTTCTTTCAACATTATGAAGCCCTTTTTATATATTTTGATTCTGCATCAAAAGCTGAAAATATGTAGTCTCGAAGTCATTTCGAGATATTGGCGGTTTAAGTTTCTTTTCCCAAATTCAAGCGGATGTATCTTCGACAATAATTGTCAGAAGTTAGAATTTCTTTCAACATTATGAAGCCCTTTTTATATATTTTGATTCTGCATCAAAAGCTGAAAATATGTAGTCTCGAAGTCATTTCGAGAAATTGACGTTTTAAGTTTCTGTTTCCAAATTCAAATGGATGTATCTTCGCCAATAATTGGCAGAAGTCAGAATTTCTTTCAACATTATGAAGCCCTTTTTATATATTTTGACCCTGCATTAAAAGCTGAAAATATGTAGTCTCGAAGTCATTTCGAGATATTGGCGGTTTAAGTTTCTTTTCCCAAATTCAAGCGGATGTATCTTCGACAACAATTGTTAGAAGTCAGAATTTCTTTCAACATTATGAAGCCCTTTTTATATATTTTGACTCTGCATCAAAAGCTGAAAATATGTAGTCTCGAAGTCATTTCGAGAAATTGACGTTTTAAGTTTCTGATTCCAAATTCAAACGGATGTATCTTCGCCAATAATTGTCAGAAGTTAGAATTTCTTTCAACATTATGAAGCCCTTTTTATATATTTTGATTCTGCATCAAAAGCTGAGAATATGTAGTCTCGAAGTCATTTCGAGAAATTGACGTTTTAAGTTTCTGTTTCCAAATTCAAACGGATGTATCTTCGCCAATAATTGTCAGAAGTTAGAATTTCTTTCAACATTATGAAGCCCTTTTTATATATTTTGATTCTGCATCAAAAGCTGAAAATATGTAGTCTCGAAGTCATTTCGCGAAATTGACGTTTTAAGTTTCTGTTTCCAAATTTAAACGAATGTATCTTCGCCAATAATTGTCAGAAGTTAGAATTTCTTTCAACATTATGAAGCCCTTTTTATATATTTTGACTCTGCATCAAAAGCTGAAAATATGTAGTCTCAAAGTCATTTCGAGAAATTGACGTTTTAAGTTTCTGTTTCCAAATTCAAACGGATGTATCTTCGCCAATAATTGTCAAAAGTTAGAATTTCTTTCAACATTATGAAGCCCTTTTTATATATTTTGACTCTGCATCAAAAGCTGAAAATATGTAGTCGCGAAGTCATTTCGAGAAATTGACGTTTTAAGTTTCGGTTTCCAAATTCAAACGGATGTATCTTCGCCAATAATTGGCAGAAGTCAGAATTTCTTTCAACATTATGAAGCCCTTTTTATATATTTTGACTCTGCATCAAAAGCTGAAAATATGTAGTCGCGAAGTATTTTCGCGAAATTGACGTTTTAAGTTTCTGTTTCCAAATTCAAACGGATGTATCTTCGCCAATAATTGTCAGAAGTTAGAATTTCTTTCAACATTATGAAGCCCTTTTTATATATTTTGACTCTGCATCAAAAGCTGAAAATATGTAGTCTCGAAGTCATTTCGAGAAATTGACGTTTTAAGTTTCTGTTTCCAAATTCAAACGGATGTATCTTCGCCAATAATTGGCAGAAGTCAGAATTTCTTTCAACATTATGAAGCCCTTTTTATATATTTTGACTCTGCATCAAAAGCTCAAACTATGTAGTCGCGAAGTCATTTCGAGAAATTGACGTTTTAAGTTTCGGTTTCCAAATTCAAACGGATGTATCTTCGCCAATAATTGTCAGAAGTTAGAATTTCTTTCAACATTATGAAGCCCTTTTTATATATTTTGATTCTGCATCAAAAGCTGAAAATATGTAGTCTCGAAGTCATTTCGAGAAATTGACGTTTTAAGTTTCTGTTTCCAAATTCAAACGGATGTATCTTCGCCAATAATTGTCAGAAGTTAGAATTTCTTTCAACATTATGAAGCCCTTTTTATATATTTTGACCCTGCATCAAAAGCTGAAAATATGTAGTCTCGAAGTCATTTCGAGATATTGGCGGTTTAAGTTTCTTTTCCCAAATTCAAGCGGATGTATCTTCGACAATAATTGTCAGAAGTTAGAATTTCTTTCAACATTATGAAGCCCATTTTATATATTTTGACTCTGCATCAAAAGCTGAAAATATGTAGTCTTGAAGTCATTTCGCGAAATTGACGTTTTAAGTTTCTGTTTCCAAATTCAAACGGATGTATCTTCGCCAATAATTGGCAGAAGTCAGAATTTCTTTCAACATTATGAAGCCCTTTTTATATATTTTGATTCTGCATCAAAAGCTGAAAATATGTAGTCTCGAAGTCATTTCGCGAAATTGACGTTTTAAGTTTCGGTTTCCAAATTCAAACGGATGTATCTTCGCCAATAATTGTCAGAAGTTAGAATTTCTTTCAACATTATGAAGCCCTTTTTATATATTTTGATTCTGCATCAAAAGCTGAAAATATGTAGTCTCAAAGTCATTTCGAGAAATTGACGTTTTAAGTTTCTGTTTCCAAATTCAAATGGATGTATCTTCGCCAATAATTGTCAGCAGTTAGAATTTCTTTCAACATTATGAAGCCCTTTTTATATATTCTGATTCTGCATCAAAAGCTGAAAATATGTAGTCTTGTAGTCATTTCGAGAAATTGACGTTTTAAGTTTCTGTTTCCAAATTCAAACGGATGTATCTTCGCCAATAATTGTCAGAAGTTAGAATTTCTTTCAACACTATGAAGCCCTTTTTATATATTTTGACCCTGCATCAAAAGCTGAAAATATGTAGTCTCAAAGTCATTTCGAGAAATTGACGTTTTAAGTTTCTGTTTCCAAATTCAAACGGATGTATCTTCGCCAATAATTGTCAGAAGTTAGAATTTCTTTCAACATTATGAAGCCCTTTTTATATATTTTGATTCTGCATCAAAAGCTGAAAATATGTAGTCTCGAAGTCATTTCGCGAAATTGACGTTTTAAGTTTCTGTTTCCAAATTCAAACGGATGTATCTTCGCCAATAATTGTCAGAAGTTAGAATTTCTTTCAATATTATGAAGCCCTTTTTATATATTTTGATTCTGCATCAAAAGCTGAAAATATGTAGTCTCGAAGTCATTTCGAGAAATTGACGTTTTAAGTTTCTGTTTCCAAATTCAAACGGATGTATCTTCGCCAATAATTGTCAGAAGTTAGAATTTCTTTCAACATTATGAAGCCCTTTTTATATATTTTGATTCTGCATCAAAAGCTGAAAATATGTAGTCTCGAAGTCATTTCGAGAAATTGACGTTTTAAGTTTCTGTTTCCAAATTCAAACGGATGTATCTTCGCCAATAATTGTCAGAAGTTAGAATTTCTTTCAACATTATGAAGCCCTTTTTATATATTTTGATTCTGCATCAAAAGCTGAAAATATGTAGTCTCGAAGTCATTTCGAGAAATTGACGTTTTAAGTTTCTGTTTCCAAATTCAAACGGATGTATCTTCGCCAATAATTGTCAGAAGTTAGAATTTCTTTCAACATTATGAAGCCCTTTTTATATATTTTGACTCTGCATCAAAATCTGAAAATATGTAGTCTCAAAGTCATTTCGAGAAATTGACGTTTTAAGTTTCTGTCTCCAAATCAAAACGGATGTATCTTCGCCAATAATTGTCAGAAGTTAGAATTTCTTTCAACATTATGAAGCCCTTTTTATATATTTTGACTCTGCATCAAAAGCTGAAAATATGTTGTCTCGAAGTCATTTTGAGAAATTGACGTTTTAAGTTTCTGTTTCCAAATTCAAGCGGATGTATCTTCGCCAATAATTGTCAGCAGTTAGAATTTCTTTCAATATTATGAAGCCCTTTTTATATATTTTGATTCTGCATCAAAAGCTGAAAATATGTAGTCTCGAAGTCATTTCGAGAAATTGACGTTTTAAGTTTCTGTTTCCAAATTCAAACGGATGTATCTTCGCCAATGATTGTCAGAAGTTAGAATTTCTTTCAACATTATGAAGCCCTTTTTATATATTTTGATTCTGCATCAGAAGCTGAAAATATGTAGTCTCAAAGTCATTTCGAGAAATCGACGTTTTAAGTTTCTGTTTCCAAATTCAAACGGATGTATCTTCGCCAATAATTGTCAGAAGTTAGAATTTCTTTCAACATTATGAAGCCCTTTCTATATATTTTGACTATGCATCAAAAGCTGAAAATATGTAGTCTCGAAGTCATTTCGAGAAATTGACGTTTTAAGTTTCTGTTTCCAAATTCAAACGGATGTATCTTCGCCAATAATTGTCAGAAGTTAGAATTTCTTTCAACATTATGAAGCCCTTTTTATATATTTTGATTCTGCATCAAAAGCTGAAAATATGTAGTGTCGAAGTCATTTCGAGAAATTGACGTTTTAAGTTTCTGTTTCCAAATTCAAACGGATGTATCTTCGCCAATAATTGTCAGAAGTTAGAATTTCTTTCAACATTATGAAGCCCTTTTTATATATTTTGATTCTGCATCAAAAGCTGAAAATATGTAGTCTCGAAGTCATTTCGAGAAATTGACGTTTTAAGTTTCTGTTTCCAAATTCAAACGGATGTATCTTCGCCAATAATTGTCAGAAGTTAGAATTTCTTTCAACATTATGAAGCCCTTTTTATATATTTTGACTCTGCATCAAAAGCTGAAAATATGTAGTCTCGAAGTCATTTCGAGAAATTGACGTTTTAAGTTCCTGTTTCCAAATTCAAACGGATGTATCTTCGCCAATAATTGTCAGAAGTTAGAATTTCTTTCAACATTATGAAGCCCTTTTTATATATTTTGACTCTGCATCAAAAGCTGAAAATATGTAGTCTCAAAGTCATTTCGAGAAATTGACGTTTTAAGTTTCTGTTTCCAAATTCAAACGGATGTATCTTCGCCAATAATTGTCAGAAGTTAGAATTTCTTTCAACATTATGAAGCCCTTTTTATATATTTTGACTCTGCATCAAAAGCTGAAAATATGTTGTCTCGAAGTCATTTCGAGAAATTGACGTTTTAAGTTTCTGTTTCCAAATTCAAACGGATGTATCTTCGCCAATAATTGTCAGAAGTTAGAATTTCTTTCAACATTATGAAGCCCTTTTTATATATTTTGACTCTGCTTCAAAAGCTACAAATATGTAGTCTCAAAGTCATTTCGAGAAATTTACGTTTTAAGTTTCGGTTTCCAAATTCAAACGGATGTATCTTCGCCAATAATTGGCAGAAGTCAGAATTTCTTTCAACATTATGAAGCCCTTTTTATATATTTTGACTCTGCATCAAAAGCTGAAAATATGTAGTCTCGAAGTCATTTCGAGAAATTGACGTTTTAAGTTTCTGTTTCCAAATTCAAACGGATGTATCTTCGCCAATAATTGTCAGAAGTTAGAATTTCTTTCAACATTATGAAGCCCTTTTTATATATTTTGATTCTGCATCAAAAGCTGAAAATATGTAGTCTTGAAGTCATTTCGCGAAATCGACGTTTTAAGTTTCTGTTTCCAAATTCAAACGGATGTATCTTCGCCAATAATTGTCAGAAGTTAGAATTTCTTTCAACATTATGAAGCCCTTTTTATATATTTTGATTCTGCATCAAAAGCTGAAAATATGTAGTCTCAAAGTCATTTCGAGAAATTGACGTTTTAAGTTTCGGTTTCCAAATTCAAACGGATGTATCTTCGCCAATAATTGTCAGAAGTTAGAATTTCTTTCAACATTATGAAGCCCTTTTTATATATTTTGATTCTGCATCAAAAGCTGAAAATATGTAGTCTCGAAGTCATTTCGAGAAATTGACGTTTTAAGTTTCTGTTTCCAAATTCAAACGGATGTATCTTCGCCAATAATTGTCAGAAGTTAGAATTTCTTTCAACATTATGAAGCCCTTTTTATATATTTTGATTCTGCATCAAAAGCTGAAAATATGTAGTCTCGAAGTCATTTCGCGAAATTGACGTTTTAAGTTTCTGTTTCCAAATTCAAAGGGATGTATCTTCGCCAATAATTGTCAGAAGTTAGAATTTCTTTCAACATTATGAAGCCCTTTTTTATATATTTTGACTCTGCATCAAAAGCTGAAAATATGTAGTCTCGAAGTCATTTCGAGAAATTGACATTTTAAGTTTCTGTTTCCAAATTCAAACGGATGTATCTTCGCCAATAATTGTCAGAAGTTAGAATTTCTTTCAACATTATGAAGCCCTTTTTATATATTTTGACTCTGCATCAAAAGCTGAAAATATGTAGTCTCAAAGTCATTTCGAGAAATCGACGTTTTAAGTTTCTGTTTCCAAATTCAAATGGATGTATCTTCGCCAATAATTGTCAGAAGTTAGAATTTCTTTCAACATTATGAAGCCCTTTTTATATATTTTGATTCTGCATCAAAAGCTGAAAATATGTAGTCTCGAAGTCATTTCGAGAAATTGACGTTTTAAGTTTCTGTTTCCAAATTCAAACGGATGTATCTTCGCCAATAATTGTCAGAAGTTAGAATTTCTTTCAACATTATGAAGCCCTTTTTATATATTTTGATTCTGCATCAGAAGCTGAAAATATGTAGTCTCAAAGTCAATTCGAGAAATTGACGTTTTAAGTTTCTGTTTCCAAATTCAAACGGATGTATCTTCGCCAATAATTGTCAGAAGTTAGAATTTCTTTCAACATTATGAAGCCCTTTCTATATATTTTGACTCTGCATCAAAAGCTGAAAATATGTAGTCTCGAAGTCATTTCGAGAAATTGACGTTTTAAGTTTCCGTTTCCAAATTCAAACGGATGTATCTTCGCCAATAATTGTCAGAAGTTAGAATTTCTTTCAACATTATGAAGCCCTTTTTATATATTTTGATTCTGCATCAAAAGCTGAAAATATGTAGTCTCAAAGTCATTTCGAGAAATTGACGTTTTAAGTTTCTGTTTCCAAATTCAAACGGATGTATCTTCGCCAATAATTGTCAGAAGTTAGAATTTCTTTCAACATTATGAAGCCCTTTTTATATATTTTGATTCTGCATCAAAAGCTGAAAATATGTAGTCTCGAAGTCATTTCGAGAAATTGACGTTTTAAGTTTCTGTTTCCAAATTCAAACGGATGTATCTTCGCCAATAATTGTCAGAAGTTAGAATTTCTTTCAACATTATGAAGCCCTTTTTATATATTTTGATTCTGCATCAAAAGCTGAAAATATGTAGTCTCGAAGTCATTTCGAGAAATTGACGTTTTAAGTTTCTGTTTCCAAATTCAAACGGATGTATCTTCGCCAATAATTGTCAGAAGTTAGAATTTCTTTCAACATTATGAAGCCCTTTTTATATATTTTGACTCTGCTTCAAAAGCTGAAAATATGTAGTCTCAAAGTCATTTCGAGAAATTGACGTTTTAAGTTTCTGTTTCCAAATTCAAACGGATGTATCTTCGCCAATAATTGTCAGAAGTTAGAATTTCTTTCAACATTATGAAGCCCTTTTTATATATTTTGACTCTGCATCAAAAGCTGAAAATATGTTGTCTCGAAGTCATTTCGAGAAATTGACGTTTTAAGTTTCTGTTTCCAAATTCAAATGGATGTATCTTCGCCAATAATTGTCAGCAGTTAGAATTTCTTTCAATATTATGAAGCCCTTTTTATATATTTTGATTCTGCATCAAAAGCTAAAAATATGTAGTCTCAAAGTCATTTCGAGAAATTGACGTTTTAAGTTTCTGTTTCCAAATTCAAACGGATGTATCTTCGCCAATAATTGTCAGAAGTTAGAATTTCTTTCAACATTATGAAGCCCTTTTTATATATTTTGACTCTGCATCAAAAGCTGAAAATATGTAGTCGCGAAGTAATTTCGAGAAATTTACGTTTTAAGTTTCGGTTTCCAAATTCAAACGGATGTATCTTCGCCAATAATTGGCAGAAGTCAGAATTTCTTTCAACATTATGAAGCCCTTTTTATATATTTTGACTCTGCATCAAAAGCTGAAAATATGTAGTCGCGAAGTCATTTCGAGAAATTGACGTTTTAAGTTTCTGTTTCCAAATTCAAACGGATGTATCTTCGCCAATAATTGTCAGCAGTTAGAATTTCTTTCAACATTATGAAGCCCTTTTTATATATTTTGATTCTGCATCAAAAGCTGAAAATATGTAGTCTTGAAGTCATTTCGCGAAATTGACGTTTTAAGTTTCTGTTTCCAAATTCAAACGGATGTATCTTCGCCAATAATTGTCAGAAGTTAGAATTTCTTTCAACATTATGAAGCCCTTTTTATATATTTTGATTCTGCATCAAAAGCTGAAAATATGTAGTCTCAAAGTCATTTCGAGAAATTGACGTTTTAAGTTTCTGTTTCCAAATTCAAACGGATGTATCTTCGCCAATAATTGTCAGAAGTTAGAATTTCTTTCAACATTATGAAGCCCTTTTTATATATTTTGACTCTGCATCAAAAGCTGAAAATATGTAGTCTCGAAGTCATTTCGAGAAATTGACGTTTTAAGTTTCTGTTTCCAAATTCAAACGGATGTATCTTCGCCAATAATTGTCAGAAGTTAGAATTTCTTTCAACATTATGAAGCCCTTTTTATATATTTTGACTCTGCATCAAAAGCTGAAAATATGTAGTCTCGAAGTCATTTCGAGAAATTGACGTTTTAAGTTTCTGTTTCCAAATTCAAACGGATGTATCTTCGCCAATAATTGTCAGAAGTTAGAATTTCTTTCAACATTATGAAGCCCTTTTTATATATTTTGATTCTGCATCAAAAGCTGAAAATATGTAGTCTCGAAGTCATTTCGAGAAATTGACATTTTAAGTTTCTGTTTCCAAATTCAAACGGATGTATCTTCGCCAATAATTGTCAGAAGTTAGAATTTCTTTCAACATTATGAAGCCCTTTTTATATATTTTGACTCTGCATCAAAAGCTGAAAATATGTAGTCTCAAAGTCATTTCGAGAAATTGACGTTTTAAGTTTCTGTTTCCAAATTCAAACGGATGTATCTTCGCCAATAATTGTCAGAAGTTAGAATTTCTTTCAACATTATGAAGCCCTTTTTATATATTTTGATTCTGCATCAAAAGCTGAAAATATGTAGTCTCGAAGTCATTTCGAGAAATTGACGTTTTAAGTTTCTGTTTCCAAATTCAAACGGATGTATCTTCGCCAATAATTGTCAGAAGTTAGAATTTCTTTCAACATTATGAAGCCCTTTTTATATATTTTGATTCTGCATCAAAAGCTGAAAATATGTAGTCTCGAAGTCATTTCGAGAAATTGACGTTTTAAGTTTCTGTTTCCAAATTCAAACGGATGTATCTTCGCCAATAATTGTCAGAAGTTAGAATTTCTTTCAACATTATGAAGCCCTTTTTATATATTTTGACTCTGCATCAAAAGCTGAAAATATGTAGTCTCAAAGTCATTTCGAGAAATTGACGTTTTAAGTTTCTGTTTCCAAATTCAAACGGATGTATCTTCGCCAATAATTGTCAGAAGTTAGAATTTCTTTCAACATTATGAAGCCCTTTTTATATATTTTGACTCTGCATCAAAAGCTGAAAATATGTAGTCTCGAAGTCATTTCGAGAAATTGACGTTTTAAGTTTCTGTTTCCAAATTCAAACGGATGTATCTTCGCCAATAATTGTCAGAAGTTAGAATTTCTTTCAACATTATGAAGCCCTTTTTATATATTTTGATTCTGCATCAAAAGCTGAAAATATGTAGTCTCGAAGTCATTTCGAGAAATTGACGTTTTAAGTTTCTGTTTCCAAATTCAAACGGATGTATCTTCGCCAATAATTGTCAGAAGTTAGAATTTCTTTCAACATTATGAAGCCCTTTTTATATATTTTGACTCTGCATCAAAAGCTGAAAATATGTAGTCTCGAAGTCATTTCGAGAAATTGACGTTTTAAGGTTCCTGTTTCCAAATTCAAACGGATGTATCTTCGCCCAATAATTGTCAGAAGTTAGAATTTCTTTCAACATTATGAAGCCCTTTTTATATATTTTGACTCTGCATCAAAAGCTGAAAATATGTAGTCTCGAAGTCATTTCGAGAAATTGACGTTTTAAGTTTCTGTTTCCAAATTCAAACGGATGTATCTTCGCCAATAATTGTCAGAAGTTAGAATTTCTTTCAACATTATGAAGCCCTTTTTATATATTTTGATTCTGCATCAAAAGCTGAAAATATGTAGTCTTGAAGTCATTTCGCGAAATTGACGTTTTAAGTTTCTGTTTCCAAATTCAAACGGATGTATCTTCGCCAATAATTGTCAGAAGTTAGAATTTCTTTCAACATTATGAAGCCCTTTTTATATATTTTGACTCTGCATCAAAAGCTGAAAATATGTAGTCTCAAAGTCATTTCGAGAAATTGACGTTTTAAGTTTCTGTTTCCAAATTCAAACGGATGTATCTTCGCCAATAATTGTCAGAAGTTAGAATTTCTTTCAACATTATGAAGCCCTTTTTATATATTTTGATTCTGCATCAAAAGCTGAAAATATGTAGTCTCGAAGTCATTTCGAGAAATTGACGTTTTAAGTTTCTGTTTCCAAATTCAAACGGATGTATCTTCGCCAATAATTGTCAGAAGTTAGAATTTCTTTCAACATTATGAAGCCCTTTTTATATATTTTGATTCTGCATCAAAAGCTGAAAATATGTAGTCTCGAAGTCATTTCGAGAAATTGACGTTTTAAGTTTCTGTTTCCAAATTCAAACGGATGTATCTTCGCCAATAATTGTCAGAAGTTAGAATTTCTTTCAACATTATGAAGCCCTTTTTATATATTTTGACTCTGCATCAAAAGCTGAAAATATGTAGTCTCGAAGTCATTTCGAGAAATTGACGTTTTAAGTTTCTGTTTCCAAATTCAAACGGATGTATCTTCGCCAATAATTGTCAGAAGTTAGAATTTCTTTCAACATTATGAAGCCCTTTTTATATATTTTGACTCTGCATCAAAAGCTGAAAATATGTAGTCTCAAAGTCATTTCGAGAAATTGACGTTTTAAGTTTCTGTTTCCAAATTCAAACGGATGTATCTTCGCCAATAATTGTCAGAAGTTAGAATTTCTTTCAACATTATGAAGCCCTTTTTATATATTTTGACTCTGCATCAAAAGCTGAAAATATGTAGTCTCGAAGTCATTTCGAGAAATTGACGTTTTAAGTTTCTGTTTCCAAATTCAAACGGATGTATCTTCGCCAATAATTGTCAGAAGTTAGAATTTCTTTCAACATTATGAAGCCCTTTTTATATATTTTGACTCTGCATCAAAAGCTGAAAATATGTAGTCTCGAAGTCATTTCGAGAAATTGACGTTTTAAGTTTCTGTTTCCAAATTCAAACGGATGTATCTTCGCCAATAATTGTCAGAAGTTAGAATTTCTTTCAACATTATGAAGCCCTTTTTATATATTTTGATTCTGCATCAAAAGCTGAAAATATGTAGTCTCGAAGTCATTTCGAGAAATTGACGTTTTAAGTTTCTGTTTCCAAATTCAAACGGATGTATCTTCGCCAATAATTGTCAGAAGTTAGAATTTCTTTCAACATTATGAAGCCCTTTTTATATATTTTGACTCTGCATCAAAAGCTGAAAATATGTAGTCTCGAAGTCATTTCGAGAAATTGACGTTTTAAGTTTCTGTTTCCAAATTCAAACGGATGTATCTTCGCCAATAATTGTCAGAAGTTAGAATTTCTTTCAACATTATGAAGCCCTTTTTATATATTTTGACTCTGCATCAAAAGCTGAAAATATGTAGTCTCGAAAGTCATTTCGAGAAATTGACGTTTTAAGTTTCTGTTTCCAAATTCAAACGGATGTATCTTCGCCAATAATTGTCAGAAGTTAGAATTTCTTTCAACATTATGAAGCCCTTTTTATATATTTTGATTCTGCATCAAAAGCTGAAAATATGTAGTCTCGAAAGTCATTTCGAGAAATTGACGTTTTAAAGTTTCTGTTTCCAAATTCAAACGGATGTATCTTCGCCAATAATTGTCAGAAGTTAGAATTTCTTTCAACATTATGAAGCCCTTTTTATATATTTTGACTCTGCATCAAAAGCTGAAAATATGTAGTCTCGAAGTCATTTCGAGAAATTGACGTTTTAAGTTTCTGTTTCCAAATTCAAACGGATGTATCTTCGCCAATAATTGTCAGAAGTTAGAATTTCTTTCAACATTATGAAGCCCTTTTTATATATTTTGATTCTGCATCAAAAGCTGAAAATATGTAGTCTCGAAGTCATTTCGAGAAATTGACGTTTTAAGTTTCTGTTTCCAAATTCAAACGGATGTATCTTCGCCAATAATTGTCAGAAGTTAGAATTTCTTTCAACATTATGAAGCCCTTTTTATATATTTTGACTCTGCATCAAAAGCTGAAAATATGTAGTCTCAAAGTCATTTCGAGAAATCGACGTTTTAAGTTTCTGTTTCCAAATTCAAACGGATGTATCTTCGCCAATAATTGTCAGAAGTTAGAATTTTTTTCAACATTATGAAGCCCTTTTTATATATTTTGACTCTGCATCAAAAGCTGAAAATATGTAGTCTCGAAGTCATTTCGAGAAATTGACGTTTTAAGTTTCTGTTTCCAAATTCAAACGGATGTATCTTCGCCAATAATTGTCAGAAGTTAGAATTTCTTTCAACATTATGAAGCCCTTTTTATATATTTTGACTCTGCATCAAAAGCTGAAAATATGTAGTCTCGAAGTCATTTCGAGAAATTGACGTTTTAAGTTTCTGTTTCCAAATTCAAACGGATGTATCTTCGCCAATAATTGTCAGAAGTTAGAATTTCTTTCAACATTATGAAGCCCTTTTTATATATTTTGACTCTGCATCAAAAGCTGAAAATATGTAGTCGCGAAGTCATTTCGAGAAATTGACGTTTTTAAGTTTCTGTTTCCAAATTCAAAACGGATGTATCTTCGCCAATAATTGTCAGAAGTTAGAATTTCTTTCAACATTATGAAGCCCTTTTTATATATTTTGACTATGCATCAAAAGCTGAAAATATGTAGTCTCGAAGTCATTTCGAGAAATTGACGTTTTAAGTTTCTGTTTCCAAATTCAAACGGATGTATCTTCGCCAATAATTGTCAGAAGTTAGAATTTCTTTCAACATTATGAAGCCCTTTTTATATATTTTGACTCTGCATCAAAAGCTGAAAATATGTAGTCTGAAAGTCATTTCGAGAAATTGACGTTTTAAGTTTCTGTTTCCAAATTCAAACGGATGTATCTTCGCCAATAATTGTCAGAAGTTAGAATTTCTTTCAACATTATGAAGCCCTTTTTATATATTTTGACTCTGCATCAAAAGCTGAAAATATGTTGTCTCGAAGTCATTTTGAGAAATTGACGTTTTAAGTTTCTGTTTCCAAATTCAAATGGATGTATCTTCGCCAATAATTGTCAGCAGTTAGAATTTCTTTCAATATTATGAAGCCCTTTTTATATATTTTGATTCTGCATCAAAAGCTGAAAATATGTAGTCTCGAAGTCATTTCGAGAAATTGACGTTTTAAGTTTCTGTTTCCAAATTCAAACGGATGTATCTTCGCCAATAATTGTCAGAAGTTAGAATTTCTTTCAACATTATGAAGCCCTTTCTATATATTTTGACTCTGCATCAAAAGCTGAAAATATGTAGTCTCAAAGTCATTTCGAGAAATTGACGTTTTAAGTTTCCGTTTCCAAATTCAAACGGATGTATCTTCGCCAATAATTGTCAGAAGTTAGAATTTCTTTCAACATTATGAAGCCCTTTTTATATATTTTGATTCTGCATCAAAAGCTGAAAATATGTAGTCTCAAAGTCATTTCGAGAAATTGACGTTTTAAGTTTCTGTTTCCAAATTCAAACGGATGTATCTTCGCCAATAATTGTCAGAAGTTAGAATTTCTTTCAACATTATGAAGCCCTTTTTTATATATTTTGATTCTGCATCAAAAGCTGAAAATATGTAGTCTCGAAGTCATTTCGAGAAATTGACGTTTTAAGTTTCTGTTTCCAAATTCAAACGGATGTATCTTCGCCAATAATTGTCAGAAGTTAGAATTTCTTTCAACATTATGAAGCCCTTTTTATATATTTTGATTCTGCATCAAAAGCTGAAAATATGTAGTCTCGAAGTCATTTCGAGAAATTGACGTTTTAAGTTTCTGTTTCCAAATTCAAACGGATGTATCTTCGCCAATAATTGTCAGAAGTTAGAATTTCTTTCAACATTATGAAGCCCTTTTTATATATTTTGACTCTGCATCAAAAGCTGAAAATATGTAGTCTCAAAGTCATTTCGAGAAATTGACGTTTTAAGTTTCTGTTTCCAAATTCAAACGGATGTATCTTCGCCAATAATTGTCAGAAGTTAGAATTTCTTTCAACATTATGAAGCCCTTTTTATATATTTTGACTCTGCATCAAAAGCTGAAAATATGTTGTCTCGAAGTCATTTCGAGAAATTGACGTTTTAAGTTTCTGTTTCCAAATTCAAATGGATGTATCTTCGCCAATAATTGTCAGCAGTTAGAATTTCTTTCAATATTATGAAGCCCTTTTTATATATTTTGATTCTGCATCAAAAGCTAAAAATATGTAGTCTCAAAGTCATTTCGAGAAATTGACGTTTTAAGTTTCTGTTTCCAAATTCAAACGGATGTATCTTCGCCAATAATTGTCAGAAGTTAGAATTTCTTTCAACATTATGAAGCCCTTTTTATATATTTTGACTCTGCATCAAAAGCTGAAAATATGTAGTCGCGAAGTCATTTCGAGAAATTTACGTTTTAAGTTTCGGTTTCCAAATTCAAACGGATGTATCTTCGCCAATAATTGGCAGAAGTCAGAATTTCTTTCAACATTATGAAGCCCTTTTTATATATTTTGACTCTGCATCAAAAGCTGAAAATATGTAGTCGCGAAGTCATTTCGAGAAATTGACGTTTTAAGTTTCTGTTTCCAAATTCAAACGGATGTATCTTCGCCAATAATTGTCAGCAGTTAGAATTTCTTTCAACATTATGAAGCCCTTTTTATATATTTTGATTCTGCATCAAAAGCTGAAAATATGTAGTCTTGAAGTCATTTCGCGAAATTGACGTTTTAAGTTTCTGTTTCCAAATTCAAACGGATGTATCTTCGCCAATAATTGTCAGAAGTTAGAATTTCTTTCAACATTATGAAGCCCTTTTTATATATTTTGATTCTGCATCAAAAGCTGAAAATATGTAGTCTCAAAGTCATTTCGAGAAATTGACGTTTTAAGTTTCTGTTTCCAAATTCAAACGGATGTATCTTCGCCAATAATTGTCAGAAGTTAGAATTTCTTTCAACATTATGAAGCCCTTTTTATATATTTTGATTCTGCATCAAAAGCTGAAAATATGTAGTCTCGAAGTCATTTCGAGAAATTGACGTTTTAAGTTTCTGTTTCCAAATTCAAACGGATGTATCTTCGCCAATAATTGTCAGAAGTTAGAATTTCTTTCAACATTATGAAGCCCTTTTTATATATTTTGATTCTGCATCAAAAGCTGAAAATATGTAGTCTCGAAGTCATTTCGCGAAATTGACGTTTTAAGTTTCTGTTTCCAAATTCAAACGGATGTATCTTCGCCAATAATTGTCAGAAGTTAGAATTTCTTTCAACATTATGAAGCCCTTTTTATATATTTTGATTCTGCATCAAAAGCTGAAAATATGTAGTCTCGAAGTCATTTCGAGAAATTGACATTTTAAGTTTCTGTTTCCAAATTCAAACGGATGTATCTTCGCCAATAATTGTCAGAAGTTAGAATTTCTTTCAACATTATGAAGCCCTTTTTATATATTTTGATTCTGCATCAAAAGCTGAAAATATGTAGTCTTGAAGTCATTTCGCGAAATTGACGTTTTAAGTTTCTGTTTCCAAATTCAAACGGATGTATCTTCGCCAATAATTGTCAGAAGTTAGAATTTCTTTCAACATTATGAAGCCCTTTTTATATATTTTGACTGTGCATCAAAAGTTGAAAATATGTAGTCTCAAAGTCATTTCGAGAAATCGACGTTTTAAGTTTCGGTTTCCAAATTCAAACGGATGTATCTTCGCCAATAATTGTCAGAAGTTAGAATTTGTTTCAACATTATGAAGCCCTTTTTATATATTTTGATTCTGCATCAAAAGCTGAAAATATGTAGTCTTGAAGTCATTTCGCGAAATTGACGTTTAAGTTTCTGTTTCCAAATTCAAACGGATGTATCTTCACCAATAATTGTCAGAAGTTAGAATTTCTTTCAACATTATGAAGGCCTTTTTATATATTTTGACTCTGCATCAAAAGCTGAAAATATGTAGTCTCAAAGTCATTTCGAGAAATTGACGTTTTAAGTTTCTGTTTCCAAATTCAAACGGATGTATCTTCGCCAATAATTGTCAGAAGTTAGAATTTCTTTCAACATTATGAAGCCCTTTTTTATATATTTTGATTCTGCATCAAAAGCTGAAAATATGTAGTCTCGAAGTCATTTCGAGAAATTGACGTTTTAAGTTTCTGTTTCCAAATTCAAACGGATGTATCTTCGCCAATAATTGTCAGAAGTTAGAATTTCTTTCAACATTATGAAGCCCTTTTTATATATTTTGACTCTGCATCAAAAGCTGAAAATATGTAGTCTCGAAGTCATTTCGAGAAATTGACGTTTTAAGTTTCTGTTTCCAAATTCAAACGGATGTATCTTCGCCAATAATTGTCAGAAGTTAGAATTTCTTTCAACATTATGAAGCCCTTTTTATATATTTTGATTCTGCATCAAAAGCTGAAAATATGTAGTCTCGAAGTCATTTCGAGAAATTGACGTTTTAAGTTTCTGTTTCCAAATTCAAACGGATGTATCTTCGCCAATAATTGTCAGAAGTTAGAATTTCTTTCAACATTATGAAGCCCTTTTTATATATTTTGATTCTGCATCAAAAGCTGAAAATATGTAGTCTCGAAGTCATTTCGAGATATTGGCGGTTTTAAGTTTTCTTTTCCCAAATTCAAACGGATGTATCTTCGCCAATAATTGTCAGAATGTTAGAATTTCTTTTCAACATTATGAAGCCTTTTTTATATATTTTGACTCCTGCATCAAAAAGCTGGAAAATTAGTAGTCTCGAAGTCATTTTGAGAAATTGGACGTTTTAAGTTTTCTGTTTCCAAATTCAAACGGATGTATCTTCGCCAATAATTGTCAGAAGTTAGAATTTCTTTCAACATTATGAAGCCCTTTTTATATATTTTGACTCTGCATCAAAAGCTGAAAATATGTAGTCTTGAAGTCATTTCGCGAAATTGACGTTTTAAGTTTCTGTTTCCAAATTCAAATGGATGTATCTTCGCCAATAATTGTCAGAAGTTAGAATTTCTTTCAACATTCTGAAGCCCTTTTTATATATTTTGACTCTGCATCAAAAGCTGAAAATATGTAGTCGCGAAGTCATTTCGAGAAATTGACGTTTTAAGTTTCGGTTTCCAAATTCAAACGGATGTATCTTCGCCAATAATTGGCAGAAGTCAGAATTTCTTTCAACATTATGAAGCCCTTTTTATATATTTTGACTCTGCATCAAAAGCTGAAAATATGTAGTCGCGAAGTCTTTTCGAGAAATTGACGTTTTAAGTTTCTGTTTCCAAATTCAAACGGATGTATCTTCGCCAATAATTGTCAGCAGTTAGAATTTCTTTCAACATTATGAAGCCCTTTTTATATATTTTGATTCTGCAACAAAAGCTGAAAATATGTAGTCTTGAAGTCATTTCGCGAAATTGACGTTTTAAGTTTCTGTTTCCAAATTCAAACGGATGTATCTTCGCCAATAATTGTCAGAAGTTAGAATTTCTTTCAACATTATGAAGCCCTTTTTATATATTTTGACTCTGCATCAAAAGCTGAAAATATGTAGTCGCGAAGTCATTTCGAGAAATTGACGTTTTAAGTTTCTGTTTCCAAATTCAAACGGATGTATCTTCGCCAATAATTGTCAGAAGTCAGAATTTCATTCAACATTATGAAGCCCTTTTTATATATTTTGACTCTGCATCAAAAGCTGAAAATATGTAGTCTCGAAGTCATTTCGAGAAATTGACGTTTTAAGTTTCTGTTTCCAAATTCAAACGGATGTATCTTCGCCAATAATTGTCAGAAGTTAGAATTTCTTTCAACATTATGAAGCCCTTTTTATATATTTTGACTCTGCATCAAAAGCTGAAAATATGTAGTCTCAAAGTCATTTCGAGAAATCGACGTTTTAAGTTTCTGTTTCCAAATTCAAACGGATGTATCTTCGCCAATAATTGTCAGAAGTTAGAATTTCTTTCAACATTATGAAGCCCTTTTTATATATTTTGACTCTGCATCAAAAGCTGAAAATATGTAGTCTCAAAGTCATTTCGAGATATTGACGTTTTAAGTTTCGGTTTCCAAATTCAAACGGATGTATCTTCGCCAATAATTGGCACAAGTCAGAATTTCTTTCAACATTATGAAGCCCTTTTTATATATTTTGACTCTGCATCAAAAGCAGAAAATATGTAGTCGCGAAGTCATTTCGAGAAATTGACGTTTTAAGTTTCGGTTTCCAAATTCAAACGGATGTATCTTCGCCAATAATTGTCAGCAATTTAATGCTTTCCATATATTTTCTATTTATCGAAGAATATCCCTTAATATCTTTCTTAGATGAGTCGGTAGTCAAATTATTTTAATGCAGTTTTGTTCCAAAGATCGAGCGAATTCTAAAAACATCTTTATAATTGAAATGGGGCAATTTTTGACGAAGATATGGCCATTTATTTCAAGGTAGACCCTATTTAATGCTTTCCATATATTTTCTATTTATCGAAGAATATCCCTTAATATCTTTCTTAGATGAGTCGGAAGTCAAATTATTTTAATGCAGTTTTGTTCCAAAGAATTCTAAAAACACCTTTATAATTGAAATGGGGCAATTTTTGACGAAGATATGGCCATTTATTTCAAGGTAGACCCTATTTAATGCTTTCCATATATTTTCTGTTAATCAAGAATATCCCTTAATATCTTTCTTAGATGAGTCGGAAGTCAAATTATTTTAATGCAGTTTTGTTCCAAAGATTGAGTGAATTCTAAAAACACCTTTATAATTGAAATGGGGCAATTTGAGACAAAGATATGGCCATTTATTTCAAGGTTGACCCTATTTAATGTTTGCCTTATATTTTCTATTAATCAAAGAATATTTTTTAATATCATTCTTAGATGAGTCGGAAGTCAAATTATTTTAATGCAGTTTTGTTTCAAAGATCGAGTGAATTCTAAAAACACCTTTATAATTGAAATGGGGCAATTTTGGACGAAGATATGGCCATTTATTTCAAGGTAGACCCTATTTAATGCTTTCCATATATTTTCTATTTATCGAAGAATATCCCTTAATATCTTTCTTAGATGAGTCGGAAGTCAAATTATTTTAATGCAGTTTTGTTCCAAAGATCGAGCGAATTCTAAAAACATCTTTATAATTGAAATGGGGCAATTTTTGACGAAGATATGGCCATTTATTTCAAGGTAGACCCTATTTAATGCTTTCCATATATTTTCTGTTAATCAAGAATATCCCTTAATATCTTTCTTAGATGAGTCGGAAGTCAAATTATTTTAATGCAATTTTGTTCCAAAGATCGAGTGAATTCTAAAAACACCTTTATAATTGAAATGGGGCAATTTGCGACAAAGATATGGCCATTTATTTCAAGGTTGACCCTATTTAATGTTTGCCTTATATTTTCTATTAATCGAAGAATATCTTTTAATATCTTTCTTAGATGAGTCGGAACTCAAATTATTTTAATGCAGTTTTGTTCCAAAGAATTCTAAAAACACCTTTATAATTGAAATGGGGCAATTTTTTACGAAGATATGGCCATTTATTTCAAGGTAGACCCTATTTAATGCTTTCCATATATTTTCTATTTATCGAAGAATATCCCTTAATATCTTTCTTAGATGAGTCGGAAGTCAAATTATTTTAATGCAGTTTTGTTCCAAAGATCGAGTGATTTGTAAAAACACCTTTATAATTGAAATGGGGCAATTTTGGACGAAGATATGGCCATTTATTTCAAGGTAGACCCTATTTACTGCTTTCCTTATATTTTCTATTTATCGAAGAATATCCCTTAATTTCTTTCTTAGATGAGTCGGAAGTCAAATTATTTTAACGCAGTTTTGTTCCAAAGATTGAGTGAATTCTAAAAACACTTTTATAATTGAAATGGGTCAATTTGAGACAAAGATATGGCCATTTATTTCAAGGTAGACCCTATTTACTGCTTTCCATATATTTTCTGTTAATCAAGAATATCCCTTAATATCTTTCTTAGATGAGTCGGAAGTCAAATTATTTTAATGCAGTTTTGTTCCAAAGATCGAGCGAATTCTAAAAACACCTTTATAATTGAAATGGGGCAATTTTTGACGAAGATATGGCAATTTATTTCAAGGTAGACCCCATTTAATGCTTTCCATATATTTTCTATTTATCGAAGATTATCCCTTAATATCTTTCTTAGATGAGTCGGAAGTCAAATTATTTTAATGCAGTTTTGTTTCAAAGATCGAGTGAATTCTAAAAACACCTTTATAATTGAAATGGGGCAATTTTTTACGAAGATATGGCCATTTATTTCAAGGTAGACCCTATTTACTGCTTTCCATATATTTTCTATTTATCGAAGAATATCCCTTAATCTCTTTCTTAGATGAGTCGGAAGTCAAATTATTTTAATGCAGTTTTGTTCCAAAGAATTCTAAAAACACCTTTATAATTGAAATGGGGCAATTTTTGACGAAGATATGGCCATTTATTTCAAGGTAGACCCTATTTAATGCTTTCCATATATTTTCTGTTAATCAAGAATATCCCTTAATATCTTTCTTAGATGAGTCGGAAGTCAAATTATTTTAATGCAGTTTTGTTCCAAAGATCGAGCGAATTCTAAAAACACCTTTATAATTGAAAGGGGGCAATTTTTGACGAAGATATGGCAATTTATTTCAAGGTAGACCCCATTTAATGCTTTCCATATATTTTCTATTTATCGAAGATTATCCCTTAATATCTTTCTTAGATGAGTCGGAAGTCAAATTATTTTAATGCAATTTTGTTAAGAAGATTAAGTGAATTCTAAAAACACCTTTATAATTGAAATGAGGCAATTTGAGACAAAGATATGGCCATTTATTTCAAGGTTGACCCTATTTAATGTTTGCCTTATATTTTCTATTAATCGAAGAATATCTTTTAATATCTTTCTTAGATGAGTCGGAAGTCAAATTATTTTAACGCAGTTTTGTTCCAAAGAATTCTAAAAACACCTTTATAATTGAAATGGGGCAATTTTTGACGAAGATATGGCCATTTATTTCAAGGTTGACCCTATTTAATGTTTGGCTTATATTTTCTATTAATCGAAGAATATCCCCTAATATCTTTCTTAGATGAGTCGGAAGTCAAATTATTTTAATGCAGTTTTGTTCCAAAGATCGAGTGAATTCTAAAAACACCTTTATAATTGAAATGGGGCAATTTTTGACGAAGATATGGCCATTTATTTCAAGGTAGACCCTATTTAATGCTTTCCATATATTTTCTATTTATCGAAGAATATCCCTTAATATCTTTCTTAGATGAGTCGGAAGTCAAATTTTTTTAATGCAGTTTTGTTCCAAAGATCGAGTGAATTGTAAAAACACCTTTATAATTGAAATGGGGCAATTTTGGACGAAGATATGGCCATTTATTTCAAGGTAGACCCTATTTAATGCTTTCCATATATTTTCTATTTATCGAAGAATATCCCTTAATATCTTTCTTAGATGAGTCGGAAGTCAAATTATTTTAATGCAGTTTTGTTCCAAAGATCAAGTGAATTCTAAAAACACCTTTATAATTGAAATGGGGCAATTTGAGACAAAGATATGGCCATTTATTTCAAGGTTGACCCTATTTAATGCTTTCCATATATTTTCTGTTAATCAAGAATATCCCTTAATATCTTTCTTAGATGAGTCGGAAGTCAAATTATTTTAATGCAGTTTTGTTCCAAAGATCGAGCGAATTCTAAAAACACCTTTATAATTGAAATGGGGCAATTTTTGACGAGATATGGCAATTTATTTCAAGGTAGACCCCATTTAATGCTTTCCATATATTTTCTATTTATCGAAGATTATCCCTTAATATCTTTCTTAGATGAGTCGGAAGTCAAATTATTTTAATGCAGTTTTGTTTCAAAGATCGAGTGAATTCTAAAAACACCTTTATAATTGAAATGGGGCAATTTTTTACGAAGATATGGCCATTTATTTCAAGGTAGACCCTATTTAATGCTTTCCATATATTTTCTATTTATCGAAGAATATCCCTTAATATCTTTCTTAGATGAGTCGGAAGTCAAATTATTTTAATGCAGTTTTGTTCCAAAGAATTCTAAAAACACCTTTATAATTGAAATGGGGCAATTTTTGACGAAGATATGGCCATTTATTTCAAGGTAGACCCTATTTAATGCTTTCCATATATTTTCTGTTAATCAAGAATATCCCTTAATATCTTTCTTAGATGAGTCGGAAGTCAAATTATTTTAATGCAGTTTTGTTCCAAAGATCGAGCGAATTCTAAAAACACCTTTATAATTGAAAGGGGGCAATTTTTGACGAAGATATGGCAATTTATTTCAAGGTAGACCCCATTTAATGCTTTCCATATATTTTCTATTTATCGAAGATTATCCCTTAATATCTTTCTTAGATGAGTCGGAAGTCAAATTATTTTAATGCAATTTTGTTAAGAAGATTAAGTGAATTCTAAAAACACCTTTATAATTGAAATGAGGCAATTTGAGACAAAGATATGGCCATTTATTTCAAGGTTGACCCTATTTAATGTTTGCCTTATATTTTCTATTAATCGAAGAATATCTTTTAATATCTTTCTTAGATGAGTCGGAAGTCAAATTATTTTAACGCAGTTTTGTTCCAAAGAATTCTAAAAACACCTTTATAATTGAAATGGGGCAATTTTTTACGAAGATATGGCCATTTATTTCAAGGTAGACCCTATTTAATGCTTTCCATATATTTTCTATTTATCGAAGAATATCCCTTAATATCTTTTTTAGATGAGTCGAAAGTCAAATTATTTTAATGCAGTTTTGTTCCAAAGATCGATTGAATTCTAAAAACACCCTTTATACTTGAAATGGGACAACTCTCGACGAAGATATGGCCCATTTATCTCAAGGTAGACCCCTATTTAATGCTCTCCATATATTCTCTATTTATCGAAGAATATCCCTTAATATCTTTCTTAGATGAGTCGGAAGTCAAATTTTTTTAATGCAGTTTTGTTCCAAAGATCGAGTGAATTGTAAAAACACCTTTATAATTGAAATGGGGCAATTTTGGACGAAGATATGGCCATTTATTTCAAGGTAGACCCTATTTAATGCTTTCCATATATTTTCTATTTATCGAAGAATATCCCTTAATCTCTTTCTTAGATGAGTCGGAAGTCAAATTATTTTAATGCAGTTTTGTTTCAAAGATCGAGCGAATTCTAAAAACACCTTTATAATTGAAATGGGGCAATTTTTGACGAAGATATGGCCATTTATTTCAAGGTAGACCCTATTTAATGCTTTCCATATATTTTCTGTTAATCAAGAATATCCCTTAATATCTTTCTTAGATGAGTCGGAAGTCAAATTATTTTGATGCAATTTTATTAAAAAGATTGAGTGAATTCTAAAAACACCTTTATAATTGAAATGGGGCAATTTGAGACAAAGATATGGCCATTTATTTCAAGGTTGACCCTATTTAATGCTTTCCATATATTTTCTATTTATCGAAGAATATCCCTTAATATCTTTCTTAGATGAGTCGGAAGTCAAATTATTTTAATGCAGTTTTGTTTCAAAGATCGAGTGAATTCTAAAAACACCTTTATAATTGAAATGGGGCAATTTTTGACGAAGATATGGCCATTTATTTCAAGGTAGACCCTATTTAATGCTTTCCATATATTTTCTATTTATCGAAGAATATCCCTTAATATCTTTCTTAGATGAGTCGGAAGTCAATTTATTTTAATGCAGTTTTGTTTCAAAGATCAAGTGAATTCTAAAAACACCTTTATAATTGAAATGGGGCAATTTTTGACGAAGATATGGCCATTTATTTCAAGGTAGACCCTATTTAATGCTTTCCATATATTTTCTGTTAATCAAGAATATCCCTTAATATCTTTCTTAGATGAGTCGGAAGTCAAATTATTTTAATGCAGTTTTGTTTCAAAGATCGATTGAATTCTAAAAACACCTTTATAATTGAAATGGGGCAATTTTTGACGAAGATATGGCCATTTATTTCAAGGTAGAGGCTATTTAATGCTTTCCATATATTTTCTATTTATCGAAGAATATCCCTTAATATCTTTCTTAGATGAGTCGGAAGTCAAATAATTTTAATGCAGTTTTGTTCCAAAGATCAAGTGAATTCTAAAAACACCTTTATAATTGAAATAGGGCAATTTTTGACGAAGATATGGCCATTTATTTCAAGGTAGACCCTATTTAATGCTTTCCATATATTTTCTATTTATCGAAGAATATCCCTTAATATCTTTCTTAGATGAGTCGGAAGTCAAATTATTTTAATGTAGTTTTGTTTCAAAGATTGAGTGAATTCTAAAAACACCTTTATAATTGAAATGGGGCAATTTGAGACAAAGATATGGCCATTTATTTCAAGGTTGACCCTATTTAATGTTTGCCTTATATTTTCTATTTATCGAAGAATATCCCTTAATATCTTTCTTAGATGAGTCGGAAGTCAAATTATTTAAATGCAGTTTTGTTCCAAAGATAGAATTCTAAAAACACCTTTATAATTGAAATGGGGCAATTTTTTACGAAGATATGGCCATTTATTTCAAGGTAGACCCTATTTAATGCTTTCCATATATTTTCTATTAATCAAGAATATCCCTTAATATCTTTCTTAGATGAGTCGGAAGTCAAATTATTTTAATGCAGTTTTGTTCCAAAGATCAAGTGAATTTTAAAAACACCTTTATGATTTAAATTGGGCAATTTTAGATGAAGATATGGCCATTTATTTCAAGGGAGACCCTATTTAATGCTTTCCATATATTTTCTATTTATCGAAGAATATCCCTTAATATCTTTTTTAGATGAGTCGGAAGTCAAATTATTTTAATGCAGTTTTGTTCCAAAGATTGAGTGAATTCTAAAAACACCTTTATAATTGAAATTGGGCAATTTGAGACAAAGATATGGCCATTTATTTCAAGGTTGACCCTATTTAATGTTTGCCTTATATTTTCTATTAATCAAAGAATATCTTTTAATATCATTCTTAGACGAGTCGGAAGTCAAATTATTTTAAAGCAGTTTTGTTCCAATGAATTCTGAAAACACCTTTATAATTGAAATGGGGCAATTTTGGACGAAGATATGGCCATTTATTTCAAGGTAGACCCTATTTAATGCTTTCCATATATTTTCTATTTATCGAAGAATATCCCTTAATATCTTTTTAGATGAGTCGGAAGTCAAATTATTTTAATGCAGTTTTGTTTCAAAGATTAAGCGAATTCTAAAAACACCTTTATAATTGAAGTGGGGCAATTTTTGACGAAGATATGGCTATTTATTTCAAGGTAGACCCTATTTAATGCTTTCCATATATTTTCTATTTATCGAAGAATATCCCTTAATATCTTTTTTAGATGAGTCGGAAGTCAAATTATTTTAATGCAGTTTTGTTCCAAAGATCGAGCGAATTCTAAAAACACCTTTATAATTGAAATGGGGCAATTTTTGACGAAGATATGGCAATTTATTTCAAGGTAGACCCTATTTAATGCTTTCCATATATTTTCTATTTATGGAAGATTATCCCTTAATATCTTTCTTAGATGAGTCGGAAGTCAAATTATTTTAATGCAGTTTTGTTTCAAAGATCGAGTGAATTCTAAAAACACCTTTATAATTGAAATGGGGCAATTTTTTACGAAGATATGGCCATTTATTTCAAGGTAGAGGCTATTTAATGCTTTCCATATATTTTCTATTTATCGAAGAATATCCCTTAATATCTTTCTTAGATGAGTCGGAAGTCAAATTATTTTAATGCAGTTTTGTTCCAAAGAATTCTAAAAACACCTTTATAATTGAAATGGGGCAATTTTTGACGAAGATATGGCCATTTATTTCAAGGTAGACCCTATTTAATGCTTTCCATATATTTTCTGTTAATCAAGAATATCCCTTAATATCTTTCTTAGATGAGTCGGAAGTCAAATTATTTTAATGCAGTTTTGTTCCAAAGATCGAGCGAATTCTAAAAACACCTTTATAATTGAAAGGGGGCAATTTTTGACGAAGATATGGCAATTTATTTCAAGGTAGACCCCATTTAATGCTTTCCATATATTTTCTATTTATCGAAGATTATCCCTTAATATCTTTCTTAGATGAGTCGGAAGTCAAATTATTTTAATGCAATTTTGTTAAGAAGATTAAGTGAATTCTAAAAACACCTTTATAATTGAAATGAGGCAATTTGAGACAAAGATATGGCCATTTATTTCAAGGTTGACCCTATTTAATGTTTGCCTTATATTTTCTATTAATCGAAGAATATCTTTTAATATCTTTCTTAGATGAGTCGGAAGTCAAATTATTTTAACGCAGTTTTGTTCCAAAGAAATTCTAAAAACACCTTTATAATTGAAATGGGGCAATTTTTTACGAAGATATGGCCATTTATTTCAAGGTAGACCCTATTTAATGCTTTCCATATATTTTCTATTTATCGAAGAATATCCCCTAATATCTTTCTTAGATGAGTCGAAAGTCAAATTATTTTAATGCAGTTTTGTTCCAAAGATCGATTGAATTCTTAAAAACACCTTTATACTTGAAATGGGGCAATTTTTGACGAAGATATGGCCATTTATTTCAAGGTAGACCCTATTTAATGCTTTCCATATATTTTCTATTTATCGAAGAATATCCCTTAATATCTTTCTTAGATGAGTCGGAAGTCAAATTTTTTTAATGCAGTTTTGTTCCAAAGATCGAGTGAATTGTAAAAACACCTTTATAATTGAAATGGGGCAATTTTGGACGAAGATATGGCCATTTATTTCAAGGTAGACCCTATTTAATGCTTTCCATATATTTTCTATTTATCGAAGAATATCCCTTAATATCTTTCTTAGATGAGTCGGAAGTCAAATTATTTTAATGCAGTTTTGTTTCAAAGATTGTTTGAATTCTAAAAACACCTTTATAATTGAAATGGGAAGATTTTTGACGAAGATATGGCCATTTATTTCAAGGTAGACCCTATTTAATGCTTTCCATATATTTTCTGTTAATCAAGAATATCCCTTAATATCTTTCTTAGATGAGTCGGAAGTCAAATTATTTTGATGCAATTTTATTAAAAAGATTGAGTGAATTCTAAAAACACCTTTATAATTGAAATGGGGCAATTTGAGACAAAGATATGGCCATTTATTTCAAGGTTGACCCTATTTAATGCTTTCCATATATTTTCTATTTATCGAAGAATATCCCTTAATATCTTTCTTAGATGAGTCGGAAGTCAAATTATTTTAATGCAGTTTTGTTTCAAAGATCGAGTGAATTCTAAAAACACCTTTATAATTGAAATGGGGCAATTTTTGACGAAGATATGGCCATTTATTTCAAGGTAGACCCTATTTAATGCTTTCCATATATTTTCTATTTATCGAAGAATATCCCTTAATATCTTTCTTAGATGAGTCGGAAGTCAATTTATTTTAATGCAGTTTTGTTCCAAAGATCAAGTGAATTCTAAAAATACCTTTATAATTGAAATGATGCAATTTTTGACGAAGATATGGCCATTTATTTCAAGGTAGACCCTATTTAATGCTTTCCATATATTTTCTGTTAATCAAGAATATCCCTTAATATCTTTCTTAGATGAGTCGGAAGTCAAATTATTTTAATGCAGTTTTGTTTCAAAAATCGATTGAATTCTAAAAACACCTTTATAATTGAAATGGGGCAATTTTTGGCGAAGATATGGCCATTTATTTCAAGGTAGAGGCTATTTAATGCTTTCCATATATTTTCTATTTATCGAAGAATATCCCTTAATATCTTTCTTAGATGAGTCGGAAGTCAAATTATTTTAATGCAGTTTTGTTCCAAAGATCAAGTGAATTCTAAAAACACCTTTATAATTGAAATAGGGCAATTTTTGACGAAGATATGGCCATTTATTTCAAGGTAGACCCTATTTAATGCTTTCCATATATTTTCTATTTATCGAAGAATATCCCTTAATATCTTTCTTAGATGAGTCGGAAGTCAAATTATTTTAATGTAGTTTTGTTCCAAAGATCGAGTGAATTCTAAAAACACCTATATAATTGAAATGGGGCAAATTTTGACAAAGATATGGCCATTTATTTCAAGGTAGAGCCTATTTAATGTTTGCCTTATATTTTCTAGTAATCGAAGAATATCCCTTAATATCTTTCTTAGATGAGTCGGAAGTCAAATTATTTTAATGCAGTTTTGTTCCAAAGAATTCTAAAAACACCTTTATAATTGAAATGGGGCAATTTTTGACGAAGATATGGCCATTTATTTCAAGGTAGACCCTATTTAATGCTTTCCATATATTTTCTATTAATCGAAGAATATCCCTTAATATCTTTCTTAGATGAGTCGAAAGTCAATTTATTTTAATGCAGTTTTGTTCCAAAGATCAAGTGAATTTTAAAAACGCCTTTATGCTTGAAATGGGGCAATTTTTGACGAAGATATGGCCATTTATTTCAAGGTAGAGCCTATTTAATGCTTTCCATATATTTTCTATTTATCGAAGAATATCCCTTAATATCTTTCTTAGATGAGTCGAAAGTCAAATTATTTTAATGCAGTTTTGTTCCAAAGAATGATTGAATTCTAAAAACACCTTTATAATTGAAATTGGGCAATTTGAGACAAAGATATGGCCATTTATTTCAAGGTTGACCCTATTTAATGTTTGCCTTATATTTTCTATTAATCAAAGAATATCTTTTAATATCATTCTTAGATGAGTCGGAAGTCAAATTATTTTAAAGCAGTTTTGTTCCAATGAATTCTGAAAACACCTTTATAATTGAAATGGGGCAATTTTGGACGAAGATATGGCCATTTATTTCAAGGTTGACCCTATTTAATGCTTTCCATATATTTTCTATTTATCGAAGAATATCCCTTAATCTCTTTCTTAGATGAGTCGGAAGTCAAATTATTTTAATGCAGTTTTGTTCCAAAGATCGAGCGAATTCTAAAAACACCTTTATAATTGAAATGGGGCAATTTTTGACGAAGATATGGCCATTTATTTCAAGGTAGACCCTATTTAATGCTTTCCATATATTTTCTGTTAATCAAGAATATCCCTTAATATCTTTCTTAGATGAGTCGGAAGTCAAATTATTTTAATGCAGTTTTGTTCCAAAGATTGAGTGAATTCTAAAAACACCTTTATAATTGAAATTGGGCAATTTGAGACAAAGATATGGCCATTTATTTCAAGGTTGACCCTATTTAATGTTTGCCTTATATTTTCTATTAATCAAAGAATATCTTTTAATATCATTCTTAGACGAGTCGGAAGTCAAATTATTTTAAAGCAGTTTTGTTGCAATGAATTCTGAAAACACCTTGATAATTGAAATGGGGCAATTTTTGACGAAGATATGGCCATTTATTTCAAGGTAGACCCTATTTAATGCTTTCCACATATTTTACCTTTATCGAAGAATGTCCCTTAATATCTTTCTTAGATGAGTCGAAAGTCAAATTATTTTAATGCAGTTTTGTTCCAAAGATCGATTGAATTCTAAAAACACCTTTATACTTGAAATGGGGCAATTTTTGACGAAGATATGGCCATTTATTTCAAGGTAGACCCTATTTAATGCTTTCCATATATTTTCTATTTATCGAAGAATATCCCTTAATATCTTTCTTAGATGAGTCGGAAGTCAAATTATTTTAATGCAGTTTTGTTCCAAAGATCGAGTGAATTGTAAAAACACCTTTATAATTGAAATGGGGCAATTTTGGACGAAGATATGGCCATTTATTTCAAGGTAGACCCTATTTAATGCTTTCCATATATTTTCTATTTATCGAAGAATATCCCTTAATCTCTTTCTTAGATGAGTCGGAAGTCAAATTATTTTAATGCAGTTTTGTTCCAAAGATCGAGGGAATTCTAAAAACACCTTTATAATTGAAAGGGGGCAATTTTTGACGAAGATATGGCAATTTATTTCAAGGTAGACCCCATTTAATGCTTTCCATATATTTTCTATTTATCGAAGATTATCCCTTAATATATTTCTTAGATGAGTCGGAAGTCAAATTATTTTAATGCAGTTTTTGTTTTAAAGATCAAGTGAATTCTAAAAACACCTTTCTAATTGAAATGGGACAATTTTTTACGAAAATATGGCCATTTATTTCAAGGTAGACCCTATTTAATGCTTTCCATATATTTTCTATTTATCGAAGAATATCCCTTAATATCTTTCTTAGATGAGTCGGAAGTCAAATTATTTTAATGCAGTTTTGTTCCAAAGATCAAGTGAATTTTAAAAACACCTTTATAATTGAAATGATGCAATTTTTGACGAAGATATGGCCATTTATTTCAAGGTAGAGCCTATTTAATGCTTTCCATATATTTTCTGTTAATCAAGAATATCCCTTAATATCTTTCTTAGATGAGTCGGAAGTCAAATTATTTTAATGCAGTTTTGTTTCAAAGATTGAGTGAATTCTAAAAACACCTTTATAATTGAAATGGGGCAATTTTTGACGAAGATATGGCCATTTATTTCAAGGTAGAGGCCATTTAATGCTTCCCATATATTTTCTATTTATCGAAGAATATCCCTTAATATCTTTCTTAGATGAGTCGGAAGTCAAATTATTTTAATGCAGTTTTGTTCCAAAGATCGAGTGAATTCTAAAAACACCTTAATACTTGAAATGGGGCAATTTTTGACGAAGATATGGCCATTTATTTCAAGGTAGACCCTATTTAATGCTTTCCATATATTTTCTATTTATCGAAGAATATCCCTTAATATCTTTCTTAGATGAGTCGGAAGTCAAATTATTTTAATGCAGTTTTGTTCCAAAGATCAAGTGAATTTTGAAAACACCTTTATACTTGAAATGGGGCAATTTTTGACGAAGATATGGCCATTTATTTCAAGGTAGACCCTATTTAATGCTTTCCATATATTTTCTATTTATCGAAGAATATCCCTTAATATCTTGCTTAGATGAGTCGGAAGTCAAATTATTTTAATGCAGGTTTGTTTCAAAGATCAAGTGAATTCTAAAAACAGTTTTATAATTGAAATGGGGCAATTTGAGACAAAGATATGGCCATTTATTTCAAGGTTGACCCTATTTAATGTTTGCCTTATATTTTCTATTAATCGAAGAATATCTTTTAATATCTTTCTTATATGAGTCGGAGGTCAAATTATTTTAATGCAGTTTTGTTCCAAAGATCGAGTGAATTCTAAAAACACCTTTATAATTGAAATGGTGAAATTTTTGACGAAGATATGGCCATTTATTTCAAGGTAGACCCTATTTAATGCTTTCCATATATTTTCTATTTATCGAAGAATATCCCTTAATATCTTTCTTAGATGAGTCGGAAGTCAAATTATTTTAATGCAGTTTTGTTCCAAAGATCGAGCGAATTCTAAAAACATCTTTATAATTGAAATGGGGCAATTTTTGACGAAGATATGGCCATTTATTTCAAGGTAGACCCTATTTAATGCTTTCCATATATTTTCTATTTATCGAAGATTATCCCTTAATATATTTCTTAGATGAGTCGGAAGTCAAATTATTTTAATGCAGTTTTGTTTCAAAGATCGAGTGAATTCTAAAAACACCTTTATAATTGAAATGGGGCAATTTTTGACGAAGATATGGCCATTTATTTCAAGGTAGACCCTATTTAATGCTTTCCATATATTTTCTATTTATCGAAGAATATCCCTTAATATCTTTCTTAGATGAGTCGGAAGTCAAATTATTTTAATGCAGTTTTGTTCCAAAGATCGAGTGAATTCTAAAAACACCTTTATAATTGAAATGGGGCAATTTTTTACGAAGATATGGCCATTTATTTCAAGGTAGACCCTATTTAATGCTTTCCATATATTTTCTATTTATCGAAGAATATCCCTTAATATCTTTCTTAGATGAGTCGGAAGTCAAATTATTTTAATGCAGTTTTGTTCCAAAGATCGAGCGAATTCTAAAAACACCTTTATAATTGAAATGGGGCAATTTTTGACGAAGATATGGCCATTTATTTTCAAGGTAGAGGCTATTTAATGCTTTCCATATATTTTCTATTTATCGAAGAATATCCCTTAATATCTTTCTTAGATGACCCGGCAGTCAAATTATTTTAATGCAGTTTTTTTTCAAAGATCGAGTGAATTCTAAAAACACCTTTATACTTGAAATGGGGCAATTTTTGACGAAGATATGGCCATTTATTTCAAGGTAGACCCTATTTAATGCTTTCCATATATTTTCTATTTATCGAAAAATATCCCTTAATATCTTTCTTAGATGAGTCGGAAGTCAAATTATTTTAATGCAGTTTTGTTCCAAAGATCAAGTGAATTTTAAAAACACCTTTATAATTGAAATGGGGCAATTTTTGACGAAGATATGGCCATTTATTTCAAGGTAGACCCTATTTAATGCTTTCCATATATTTTCTATTTATCGAAGAATATCCCTTAATATCTTGCTTAGATGAGTCGGAAGTCAAATTATTTTAATGCAGGTTTGTTTCAAAGATCAAGTGAATTCTAAGAACACCTTTATAATTGAAATGGGGCATTTTTTGACGAAGATATGGCCATTTATTTCAAGGTAGACCCTATTTAATGTTTTCCATATATTTTCTATTTATCGAAGAATATCCCTTAATATCTTTCTTAGATGAGTCGGAAGTCAAATTATTTTAATGCAGTTTTGTTCCAAAGATCGATTGAATTCTAAAAACACCTTTATAATTGAAATGGGGCAATTTTTGACGAAGATATGGCCATTTATTTCAAGGTAGAGCCTATTTAATGCTTTCCATATATTTTCTATTTATCGAAGAATATCCCTTAATATCTTTCTTAGATGAGTCGGAAGTCAAATTATTTTAATGCAGTTTTGTTCCAAAGATCGTTTGAATTCTAAAAACACCTTTATAATTGAAATGGGGCAATTTTTGACGAAGATATGGCCATTTATTTCAAGGTAGACCCTATTTAATGCTTTCCATATATTTTCTATTTATCGAAGAATATCCCTTAATATCTTTCTTAGATGAGTCGGAAGTCAAATTATTTTAATGCAGTTTTGTTTCAAAGATCGAGCGAATTCTAAAAACATCCTTATAATTGAAATGGGGCAATTTTTGACGAAGATATGGCCATTTATTTCAAGGTAGACCCTATTTAATGCTTTCCATATATTTTCTATTTATCGAAGAATATCCCTTAATATCTTTCTTAGATGAGTCGGAAGTCAAATTATTTTAATGCAGTTTTGTTCCAAAGAATTGTGGAATTCAAAAACACCTTTATAATTGAAATGGGGCAATTTTTGACGAAGATATGGCCATTTATTTCAAGGTAGACCCTATTTAATGCTTTCCATATATTTTCTATTTATCGAAGAATATCCCTTAATATCTTTCTTAGATGAGTCGGAAGTCAAATTATTTTAATGCAGTTTTGTTTCAAAGATCGAGCGAATTCTAAAAACACCTTTATAATTGAAATGGGGCAATTTTTGACGAAGATATGGCCATTTATTTCAAGGTAGAGGCTATTTAATGCTTTCCATATATTTTCTATTTATCGAAGAATATCCCTTAATATCTTTCTTAGATGAGTCGGAAGTCAAATTATTTTAATGCAGTTTTGTTTCAAAGATTGTTTGAATTCTAAAAACACCTTTATAATTGAAATGGGGCAATTTTTGACGAAGATATGGCCATTTATTTCAAGGTAGACCCTATTTAATGATTTCCATATATTTTCTATTTATCGAAGAATATCCCTTAATATCTTTCTTAGATGAGTCGGAAGTCAAATTATTTTAATGCAGTTTTGTTTCAAAGATCGAGCGAATTCTAAAAACATCCTTATAATTGAAATGGGGCAATTTTTGACGAAGATATGGCCATTTATTTCAAGGTAGACCCTATTTAATGCTTTCCATATATTTTCTATTTATCGAAGAATATCCCTTAATATCTTTCTTAGATGAGTCGGAAGTCAAATTATTTTAATGCAGTTTTGTTCCAAAGATTAAGTGAATTTTAAAAACACCTTTATATTTGAAATGGGGCAATTTTTGACGAAGATATGGCCATTTATTTCAAGGTAGACCCTATTTAATGCTTTCCATATATTTTCTATTTATCGAAGAATATCCCTTAATATCTTTCTTAGATGAGTCGGAAGTCAAATTATTTTAATGCAGTTTTGTTCCAAAGATCGAGCGAATTCTAAAAACACCTTTATAATTGAAATGGGGCAATTTTTTACGAAGATATGGCCATTTATTTCAAGGTAGACCCTATTTAATGCTTTCCATATATTTTCTATTTATCGAAGAATATCCCTTAATATCTTTCTTAGACGAGTCGGAAGTCAAATTATTTTAATGCAGTTTTGTTTCAAAGATTAAATGAATTCTAAAAACAGCTTTATAATTGAAATGGGGCAATTTTTTACAAAGATATGGCCATTTATTTCAAGGTAGACCCTATTTAATGCTTTCCATATATTTTCTATTTATCGAAGAATATCCCTTAATATCTTTCTTAGATGAGTCGGAAGTCAAATTATTTTAATGCAGTTTTGTTTCAAAGATTGTTTGAATTCTAAAAACATCTTTATAATTGAAATGGGGCAATTTTTGACGAAGATATGGCCATTTATTTCAAGGTAGACCCTATTTAATGCTTTCCATATATTTTCTATTTATCGAAGAATATCCCTTTATATCTTTCTTAGATGAGTCGGAAGTCAAATTATTTTAATGCAGTTTTGTTCCAAAGATTGGGTGAATTCTAAAAACAGCTTTATAATTGAAATGGGGCAATTTTTGACGAACATATTGCCATTTATATTAAGGTAGACCCTATTTAATGCTTTCCATATATTTTCTGTTAATCAAGAATATCCCTTAATATCTTTCTTAGATGAGTCGGAAGTCAAATTATTTTAATGCAGTTTTGTTCCAAAGATTAAGTGAATTCTAAAAACACCTTTATAATTGAAATGGGGCAATTTGAGACAAAGATATGGCCATTTATTTCAAGGTGGACCCTATTTAATGTCTGCCTTATATTTCCTATTAATCGAAGAATATCTCTTAATATCTTTCTTAGATGAGTCGGAAGTCAAATTATTTTTAATGTAGTTTTGTTTCAAAGATCGATTGAATTCTAAAAACACCTTTATAATTGAAATGGGGCAATTTTGGACGAAGATCTGGCCATTTATTTCAAGGTAGACCCTATTTAATGCTTTCCATATATTTTCTATTATTCGAAGAATATCCCTTAATATCTTTCTTAGATGAGTCGGAAGTCAAATTATTTTAATGCAGTTTTGTTCCAAAGAATTCTAAAAACACCTTTATAATTGAAATGGGGCAATTTTTGACGAAGATATGGCCATTTATTTCAAGGTAAACCCTATTTAATGATTTCCATATATTTTCTATTTATCGAAGAATATCCCTTAATATCTTTCTTAGATGAGTCGGAAGTCAAATTATTTTAATGCAGTTTTGTTCCAAAGATCGAGCGAATTCTAAAAACATCCTTATAATTGAAATGGGGCAATTTTTGGCGAAGATATGTCCATTTATTTCAAGGTAGACCCTATTTAATGCTTTCCATATATTTTCTATTTATCGAAGAATATCCCTTAATATCTTTCTTAGATGAGTCGGAAGTCAAATTATTTTAATGCAGTTTTGTTCCAAAGATTAAGTGAATTTTAAAAACACCTTTATATTTGAAATGGGGCAATTTTTGACGAAGATATGGCCATTTATTTCAAGGTAGACCCTATTTAATGCTTTCCATATATTTTCTATTTATCGAAGAATATCCCTTAATATCTTTCTTAGATGAGTCGGAAGTCAAATTATTTTAATGCAGTTTTGTTCCAAAGATCGAGCGAATTCTAAAAACACCTTTATAATTGAAATGGGGCAATTTTTTACGAAAATATGGCCATTTATTTCAAGGTAGACCCTATTTAATGCTTTCCATATATTTTCTATTTATCGAAGAATATCCCTTAATATCTTTCTTAGACGAGTCGGAAGTCAAATTATTTTAATGCAGTTTTGTTTCAAAGATTGAATGAATTCTAAAAACAGCTTTATAATTGAAATGGGGCAATTTTTGACAAAGATATGGCCATTTATTTCAAGGTAGACCCTATTTAATGCTTTCCATATATTTTCTATTTATCGAAGAATATCCCTTAATATCTTTCTTAGATGAGTCGGAAGTCAAATTATTTTAATGCAGTTTTGTTTCAAAGATTGAGTGAATTCTAAAAACATCTTTATAATTGAAATGGGGCAATTTTTGACGAAGATATGGCCATTTATTTCAAGGTAGACCCTATTTAATGCTTTCCATATATTTTCTATTTATCGAAGAATATCCCTTTATATCTTTCTTAGATGAGTCGGAAGTCAAATTATTTTAATGCAGTTTTGTTCCAAAGATTGGGTGAATTCTAAAAACAGCTTTATAATTGAAATGGGGCAATTTTTGACGAACATATTGCCATTTATATTAAGGTAGACCCTATTTAATGCTTTCCATATACTTTCTGTTAATCAAGAATATCCCTTAATATCTTTCTTAGATGAGTCGGAAGTCAAATTATTTTAATGCAGTTTTGTTCCAAAGATTAAGTGAATTCTAAAAACACCTTTATAATTGAAATGGGGCAATTTGAGACAAAGATATGGCCATTTATTTCAAGGTGGACCCTATTTAATGTTTGCCTTATATTTTCTATTAATCGAAGAATATCTCTTAATATCTTTCTTAGATGAGTCGGAAGTCAAATTATTTTAATGCAGTTTTGTTCCAAAGATTGGGTGAATTCTAAAAACAGCTTTATAATTGAAATGGGGCAATTTTGGACGAAGATATGGCCATTTATTTCAAGGTAGACCCTATTTAATGCTTTCCATATATTTTCTATTATTCGAAGAATATCCCTTAATATCTTTCTTAGATGAGTCGGAAGTCAAATTATTTTAATGCAGTTTTGTTCCAAAGAATTCTAAAAACACCTTTATAATTGAAATGGGGCAATTTTTGACAAAGATATGGCCATTTATTTCAAGGTAGACCCTATTTAATGCTTTCCATAAATTTTCTATTTATCGAAGAATATCCCTTAATATCTTTCTTAGATGAGTCGGAAGTCAAATTATTTTAATGCAGTTTTGTTCCAAAGATCGAGCGAATTCTAAAAACACCTTTATAATTGAAATGGGGCAATTTTTTACGAAGATATGGCCATTTATTTCAAGGTAGACCCTATTTAATGCTTTCCATATATTTTCTATTAATCGAAGAATATCCCTTAATATCTTTCTTAGATGAGTCGGAAGTCAAATTATTTTAATGCAGTTTTGTTCCAAAGATTGAGTGAATTCTAAAAACACCTTTATAATTGAAATGGGGCAATTTGAGACAAAGATATGGCCATTTATTTCAAGGTTGACCCTATTTAATGCTTTCCATATATTTTCTATTTATCGAAGAATATCCCTTAATATCTTTCTTAGATGAGTCGGAAGTCAAATTATTTTAATGCAGTTTTGTTTCAAAGATCGAGTGAATTCTAAAAACACCTTTATAATTGAAATGGGGCAATTAGAGACAAAGATATGGCCATTTATTTCAAGGTTGACCCTATTTAATGTTTGCCTTATATTTTCTATTAATCGAAGAATATCCCTTAATATATTTCTTAGATGAGTCGGAAGTCAACTAATTTTAATGCTGTTTTGTTCCAAAGAATTCTAAAAACACCTTTATAATTGAAATGGGGCAATTTTTGACGAAGATATGGCCATTTATTTCAAGGTAGACCCTATTTAATGCTTTCCATATATTTTCTATTTATCGAAGAATATCCCTTAATATCTTTCTTAGATGAGTCGGAAGTCAAATTATTTTAATGCAGTTTTGTTTCAAAGATCGAGTGAATTCTAAAAACACCTTTATAATTGAAATGGGGCAATTTTTTACGAAGATATGGCCATTTATTTCAAGGTAGACCCTATTTAATGCTTTCCATATATTTTCTATTTATCGAAGAATATCCCTTAATATCTTTCTTAGATGAGTCGGAAGTCAAATTATTTTAATGCAGTTTTGTTCCAAAGATCAAGTGAATTCTAAAAACACCTTTATAATTGAAATGGGGCAATTTTTGACGAAGATATGGCCATTTATTTCAAGGTAGAGCCTATTTAATGCTTTCCATATATTTTCTATTTATCGAAGAATATCCCTTAATATCTTTCTTAGATGAGTCGGAAGTCAAATTATTTTAATGCAGTTTTGTTTCAAAGATCGAGTGAATTCTAAAAACACCTTTATAATTGAAATGGGGCAATTTTAGACAAAGATATGGCCATTTATTTCAAGGTTGACCCTATTTAATGTTTGGCTTATATTTTCTATTAATCGAAGAATATCCCTTAATATCTTTCTTAGATGAGTCGGAAGTCAAATTATTTTAATGCAGTTTTGTTCCAAAGATCGATTGAATTCTAAAAACACCTTTATAATTGAAATGGGGCAATTTTTGACGAAGATATGGCCATTTATTTCAAGGTAGACCCTATTTAATGCTTTCCATATATTTTCTATTTATCGAAGAATATCCCTTAATATCTTTCTTAGATGAGTCGGAAGTCAAATTATTTTAATGCAGTTTTGTTTCAAAGATCGAGCGAATTCTAAAAACATCCTTATAATTGAAATGGGGCAATTTTTGACGAAGATATGGCCATTTATTTCAAGGTTGACCCTATTTAATGCTTTCCAAATATTTTCTATTTATCGAAGAATATCCCTTAATATCTTTCTTAGATGAGTCGAAAGTCAAATTATTTTAATGCTGTTTTGTTCCAAAGAATTGTAAAAACACCTTTATAATTGAAATGGGGCAATTTTTGACGAAGATATGGCCATTTATTTCAAGGTAGACCCTATTTAATGCTTTCCATATATTTTCTATTTATCGAAGAATATCCCTTAATATCTTTCTTAGATGAGTCGGAAGTCAAATTATTTTAATGCAGTTTTGTTTCAAAGATCGAGCGAATTCTAAAAACATCCTTATAATTGAAATGGGGCAATTTTTGACGAAGATATGGCCATTTATTTCAAGGTAGAGGCTATTTAATGCTTTCCATATATTTTCTATTTATCGAAGAATATCCCTTAATATCTTTCTTAGATGAGTCGGAAGTCAAATTATTTTAATGCAGTTTTGTTTCAAAGATTGAGTGAATTCTAAAAATACCTTTATAATTGAAATGGGGCAATTTGAGACAAAGATATGGCCATTTATTTCAAGGTAGACCCTATTTAATGCTTTCCATATATTTTCTATTTATCGAAGAATATCCCTTAATATCTTTCTTAGATGAGTCGGAAGTCAAATTATTTTAATGCAGTTTTGTTTCAAAGATCGAGTGAATTCTAAAAACACCTTTATAATTGAAATGGGGCAATTAGAGACAAAGATATGGCCATTTATTTCAAGGTTGACCCTATTTAATGTTTGCCTTATATTTTCTATTAATCGAAGAATATCCCTTAATATATTTCTTAGATGAGTCGGAAGTCAACTTATTTTAATGCAGTTTTGTTCCAAAGAATTGTAAAAACACCTTTATAATTGAAATGGGGCAATTTTTTACGAAGACATGGCCATTTATTTCAAGGTAGACCCTATTTAATGCTTTCCATATATTTTCTATTAATCGAAGAATATCCCTTAATATCTTTCTTAGATGAGTCGGAAGTCAAATTATTTTAATGCAGTTTTGTTTCAAAGATCAAGTGAATTTTAAAAACACCTTTATACTTGAAATGGGGCAATTTTTTACGAAGATATGGCCATTTATTTCAAGGTAGAGCCTATTTAATGCTTTCCATATATTTTCTATTAATCGAAGAATATCCCTTAATATCTTTCTTAGATAAGTCGAAAGTCAACATATTTTAATGCAGGTTTGTTTCAAAGATCAAGTGAATTTTAAAAACACCTTTATAATTGAAATGGGGCAATTTGAGACGAAGATATGGCCATTTATTTCAAGGTAGACCCTATTTAATGCTTTCCATATATTGTATATTTATCGAAGAATATCCCTTAATATCTTTCTTAGATGAGTCGGAAGTCAAATTATTTTAATGCAGTTGTGTTTCAAAGATCGAGTGAATTCTAAAAACACCTTTATAATTGAAATGGGGCAATTTTTTACGAAGATATGGCCATTTATTTCAAGGTAGACCCTATTTAATGCTTTCCATATATTTTCTATTTATCGAAGAATATCCCTTAATATCTTTCTTAGATGAGTCGGAAGTCAAATAATTTTAATGCAGTTTTGTTCCAAAGATCAAGCGAATTTTAAAAACGCCTTTATGCTTGAAATGGGGCAATTTTTGACGAAGATATGGCCATTTATTTCAAGGTAGAGCCTATTTAATGCTTTCCATATATTTTCTATTTATCGAAGAATATCCCTTAATATCTTTCTTAGATGAGTCGGAAGTCAAATTATTTTAATGCAGTTTTGTTTCAAAGATCAAGTGAATTCTAAAAACACCTTTATAATTGAAATGGGGCAATTTTAGACAAAGATATGGCCATTTATTTCAAGGTTGACCCTATTTAATGTTTGGCTTATATTTTCTATTAATCGAAGAATATCTCTTAATATCTTTCTTAGATGAGTCGGAAGTCAAATTATTTTAATGCAGTTTTGTTCCAAAGATCGATTGAATTCTAAAAACACCTTTATAATTGAAATGGGGCAATTTTTGACGAAGATATGGCCATTTATTTCAAGGTAGACCCTATTTAATGCTTTCCATATATTTTCTATTTATCGAAGAATATCCCTTAATATCTTTCTTAGATGAGTCGGAAGTCAAATTATTTTAATGCAGTTTTGTTTCAAAGATCGAGCGAATTCTAAAAACATCCTTATAATTGAAATGGGGCAATTTTTGACGAAGATATGGCCATTTATTTCAAGGTTGACCCTATTTAATGCTTTCCAAATATTTTCTATTTATCGAAGAATATCCCTTAATATCTTTCTTAGATGAGTCGAAAGTCAAATTATTTTAATGCAGTTTTGTTCCAAAGAATTGTAAAAACACCTTTATAATTGAAATGGGGCAATTTTTGACGAAGATATGGCCATTTATTTCAAGGTAGACCCTATTTAATGCTTTCCATATATTTTCTATTTATCGAAGAATATCCCTTAATATCTTTCTTAGATGAGTCGGAAGTCAAATTATTTTAATGCAGTTTTGTTTCAAAGATCGAGCGAATTCTAAAAACATCCTTATAATTGAAATGGGGCAATTTTTGACGAAGATATGGCCATTTATTTCAAGGTAGAGGCTATTTAATGCTTTCCATATATTTTCTATTTATCGAAGAATATCCCTTAATATCTTTCTTAGATGAGTCGGAAGTCAAATTATTTTAATGCAGTTTTGTTTCAAAGATTGTTTGAATTCTAAAAACACCTTTATAATTGAAATGGGGCAATTTTTGACGAAGATATGGCCATTTATTTCAAGGTAGACCCTATTTAATGATTTCCATATATTTTCTATTTATCGAAGAATATCCCTTAATATCTTTCTTAGATGAGTCGGAAGTCAAATTATTTTAATGCAGTTTTGTTTCAAAGATCGAGCGAATTCTAAAAACATCCTTATAATTGAAATGGGGTAATTTTTGACGAAGATATGGCCATTTATTTCAAGGTAGAGCCTATTTAATGCTTTCCATATATTTTCTATTTATCGAAGAATATCCCTTAATATCTTTCTTAGATGAGTCGGAAGTCAAATTATTTTAATGCAGTTTTGTTCTAAAGAATTCTAAAAACACCTTTATAATTGAAATGGGGCAACTTTTGACGAAGATATGGCCATTTATTTCCAGTTAGAGCCTATTTAATGCTTTCCATATATTTTCTATTTATCGAAGAATATCCCTTAATATCTTTCTTAGATGAGTCGGAAGTCAAATTATTTTAATGCAGTTTTGTTCCAAAGATCAAGCGAATTCTAAAAACACCTTTATAATTGAAATGGGGCAATTTTTAACGAAGATATGGCCATTTATTTCAAGGTAGACCCTATATAATGCTTTCCATATATTTTCTGTAAATCAACAATGTCCCTTAATATCTTTCTTAGATGAGTCGGAAGTCAAATTATTTTAATGCAGTTTTTTTCCAAAGATTGAGTGAATTCTAAAAATACCTTTATAATTGAAATGGGGCAATTTGAGACAAAATTATGGCCATTTATTTCAAGGTAGACCCTATTTAATGCTTTCCATATATTTTCTATTTATCGAAGAATATCCCTTAATATCTTTCTTAGATGAGTCGGAAGTCAAATTATTTTAATGCAGTTTTGTTTCAAAGATCGAGTGAATTCTAAAAACACCTTTATAATTGAAATGGGGCAATTAGAGACAAAGATATGGCCATTTATTTCAAGGTTGACCCTATTTAATGTTTGCCTTATATTTTCTATTAATCGAAGAATATCCCTTAATATATTTCTTAGATGAGTCGGAAGTCAACTAATTTTAATGCTGTTTTGTTCCAAAGAATTCTAAAAACACCTTTATAATTGAAATGGGGTAATTTTTTACGAAGACATGGCCATTTATTTCAAGGTAGACCCTATTTAATGCTTTCCATATATTTTCTATTAATCGAAGAATATCCCTTAATATCTTTCTTAGATGAGTCGGAAGTCAAATTATTTTAATGCAGTTTTGTTTCAAAGATCAAGTGAATTTTAAAAACACCTTTATACTTGAAATGGGGCAATTTTTTACGAAGATATGGCCATTTATTTCAAGGTAGAGCCTATTTAATGCTTTCCATATATTTTCTATTAATCGAAGAATATCCCTTAATATCTTTCTTAGATAAGTCGAAAGTCAACATATTTTAATGCAGGTTTGTTTCAAAGATCAAGTGAATTCTAAAAACACCTTTATAATTGAAATGGGGCAATTTGAGACGAAGATATGGCCATTTATTTCAAGGTAGACCCTATTTAATGCTTTCCATATATTGTATATTTATCGAAGAATATCCCTTAATATCTTTCTTAGATGAGTCGGAAGTCAAATTATTTTAATGCAGTTGTGTTTCAAAGATCGAGTGAATTCTAAAAACACCTTTATAATTGAAATGGGGCAATTTTTTACGAAGATATGGCCATTTATTTCAAGGTAGACCCTATTTAATGCTTTCCATATATTTTCTATTTATCGAAGAATATCCCTTAATATCTTTCTTAGATGAGTCGGAAGTCAAATTATTTTAATGCAGTTTTGTTCCAAAGATCAAGTGAATTTTAAAAACGCCTTTATGCTTGAAATGGGGCAATTTTTGACGAAGATATGGCCATTTATTTCAAGGTAGAGCCTATTTAATGCTTTCCATATATTTTCTATTTATCGAAGAATATCCCTTAATATCTTTCTTAGATGAGTCGGAAGTCAAATTATTTTAATGCAGTTTTGTTTCAAAGATCAAGTGAATTCTAAAAACACCTTTATAATTGAAATGGGGCAATTTTAGACAAAGATATGGCCATTTATTTCAAGGTTGACCCTATTTAATGTTTGGCTTATATTTTCTATTAATCGAAGAATATCTCTTAATATCTTTCTTAGATGAGTCGGAAGTCAAATTATTTTAATGCAGTTTTGTTCCAAAGATCGATTGAATTCTAAAAACACCTTTATAATTGAAATGGGGCAATTTTTGACGAAGATATGGCCATTTATTTCAAGGTAGACCCTATTTAATGCTTTCCATATATTTTCTATTTATCGAAGAATATCCCTTAATATCTTTCTTAGATGAGTCGGAAGTCAAATTATTTTAATGCAGTTTTGTTTCAAAGATCGAGCGAATTCTAAAAACATCCTTATAATTGAAATGGGGCAATTTTTGACGAAGATATGGCCATTTATTTCAAGGTAGACCCTATTTAATGCTTTCCAAATATTTTCTATTTATCGAAGAATATCCCTTAATATCTTTCTTAGATGAGTCGAAAGTCAAATTATTTTAATGCAGTTTTGTTCCAAAGAATTGTAAAAACACCTTTATAATTGAAATGGGGCAATTTTTGACGAAGATATGGCCATTTATTTCAAGGTAGACCCTATTTAATGCTTTCCATATATTTTCTATTTATCGAAGAATATCCCTTAATATCTTTCTTAGATGAGTCGGAAGTCAAATTATTTTAATGCAGTTTTGTTTCAAAGATCGAGCGAATTCTAAAAACATCCTTATAATTGAAATGGGGCAATTTTTGACGAAGATATGGCCATTTATTTCAAGGTAGAGGCTATTTAATGCTTTCCATATATTTTCTATTTATCGAAGAATATCCCTTAATATCTTTCTTAGATGAGTCGGAAGTCAAATTATTTTAATGCAGTTTTGTTTCAAAGATTGTTTGAATTCTAAAAACACCTTTATAATTGAAATGGGGCAATTTTTGACGAAGATATGGCCATTTATTTCAAGGTAGACCCTATTTAATGATTTCCATATATTTTCTATTTATCGAAGAATATCCCTTAATATCTTTCTTAGATGAGTCGGAAGTCAAATTATTTTAATGCAGTTTTGTTTCAAAGATCGAGCGAATTCTAAAAACATCCTTATAATTGAAATGGGGTAATTTTTGACGAAGATATGGCCATTTATTTCAAGGTAGAGCCTATTTAATGCTTTCCATATATTTTCTATTTATCGAAGAATATCCCTTAATATCTTTCTTAGATGAGTCGGAAGTCAAATTATTTTAATGCAGTTTTGTTCCAAAGATTGAGTGAATTCTAAAAACACCTTTATAATTGAAATGGGGCAATTTTTGACGAAGATATGGCCATTTATTTCAAGGTAGACCCTATTTAATGCTTTCCATATATTTTCTATTTATCGAAGAATATCCCTTAATATCTTTCTTAGATGAGTCGGAAGTCAAATTATTTTAATGCAGTTTTGTTTCAAAGATTGTTTGAATTCTAAAAACACCTTTATAATTGAAATGGGGCAATTTTAGACAAAGATATGGCCATTTATTTCAAGGTTGACCCTATTTAATGTTTGGCTTATATTTTCTATTAATCGAAGAATATCCCTTAATATCTTTCTTAGATGAGTCGGAAGTCAAATTATTTTAATGCAGTTTTGTTTCAAAGATTGTTTGAATTCTAAAAACACCTTTATAATTGAAATGGGGCAATTTTTGACGAAGATATGGCCATTTATTTCAAGGTAGACCCTATTTAATGCTTTCCATATATTTTCTATTTATCGAAGAATATCCCTTAATATCTTTCTTAGATGAGTCGGAAGTCAAATTATTTTAATGCAGTTTTGTTTCAAAGATCGAGCGAATTCTAAAAACACCTTTATAATTGAAATGGGGCAATTTTAGAAAAAGATATGGCCATTTATTTCAAGGTTGACCCTATTTAATGCTTTCCATATATTTTCTATTAATCGAAGAGTATCCCTTAATATCTTTCTTAGATGAGTCGGAAGTCAAATTATTTTAATGCAGTTTTGTTCAAAGATCAAGTGAATTCTAAAAACACCTTTATAATTGAAATGGGGCAATTTTTTACGAAGATATGGCCATTTATTTCAAGGTAGACCCTATTTAATGCTTTCCATATATTTTCTATTTATCGAAGAATATCCCTTAATATCTTTCTTAGATGAGTCGGAAGTCAAATTATTTTAATGCAGTTTTGTTTCCAAAGATCGAGTGAATTCTAAAAACACCTTTATAATTGAAATGGGGCAATTTTTGACGAAGATATGGCCATTTATTTCAAGGTAGACCCTATTTAATGCTTTCCATATATTTTCTATTTATCGAAGAATATCCCTTAATATCTTTCTTAGATGAGTCGGAAGTCAAATTATTTTAATGCAGTTTTGTTTCAAAGATCGAGCGAATTCTAAAAACACCCTTATAATTGAAATGGGGCAATTTTTGACGAAGATATGGCCATTTATTTCAAGGTAGAGCCTATTTAATGCTTTCCATATATTTTCTATTTATCGAAGAATATCCCTTAATATCTTTCTTAGATGAGTCGGAAGTCAAATTATTTTAATGCAGTTTTGTTCCAAAGATATGAATTCTAAAAACACCTTTATAATTGAAATGGGGCAACTTTTGACGAAGATATGGCCATTTATTTCAAGGTAGAGCCTATTTAATGCTTTCCATATATTTTCTATTTATCGAAGAATATCCCTTAATATCTTTCTTAGATGAGTCGGAAGTCAAATTATTTTAATGCAGTTTTGTTCCAAAGATCGAGCGAATTCTAAAAACACCTTTATAATTGAAATGGGGCAATTTTTGACGAAGATATGGCCATTTATTTCAAGGTAGACCCTATTTAATGCTTTCCATATATTTTCTATTAATCGAAGAATATCCCTTAATATCTTTCTTAGATGAGTCGAAAGTCAAATTATTTTAATGCAGTTTTGTTTCAAAGATCGAGTGAATTCTAAAAACACCTTTATAATTGAAATGGGGCAATTTGAGACAAAGATATGGCCATTTATTTCAAGGTAGACCCTATTTAATGCTTTCCATATATTTTCTATTTATCGAAGAATATCCCTTAATATCTTTCTTAGATGAGTCGGAAGTCAAATTATTTTAATGCAGTTTTGTTTCAAAGATCGAGTGAATTCTAAAAACACCTTTATAATTGAAATGGGGCAATTTTTGACGAAGATATGGCCATTTATTTCAAGGTAGACCCTATTTAATGCTTGCCTTATATTTTCTATTTATCGAAGAATATCCCTTAATATCTTTCTTAGATGAGTCGGAAGTCAAATAATTTTAATGCAGTTTTGTTCCAAAGATCGAGGAATTCTAAAAACACCTTTATAATTGAAATGGGGCAATTTTTGACGAAGATATGGCCATTTATTTCAAGGTAGACCCTATTTAATGCTTTCCATATATTTTCTATTTATCGAAGAATATCCCTTAATATCTTTCTTAGATGAGTCGGAAGTCAAATTATTTTAATGCAGTTTTGTTTCAAAGATCAAGTGAATTCTAAAAACACCTTTATAATTGAAATGGGGCAATTTTTGACGAAGATATGGCCATTTATTTCAAGGTAGAGCCTATTTAATGCTTTCCATATATTTTCTATTAATCGAAGAATATCCCTTAATATCTTTCTTAGATGAGTCGGAAGTCAAATTATTTTAATGCAGTTTTGTTTCAAAGATCAAGTGAATTCTAAAAACACCTTTATAATTGAAATGGGGCAATTTTTGACGAAGATATGGCCATTTATTTCAAGGTAGACCCTATTTAATGCTTTCCATATATTTTCTATTTATCGAAGAATATCCCTTAATATCTTTCTTAGATGAGTCGGAAGTCAAATTATTTTAATGCAGTTTTGTTTCAAAGATCGAGTGAATTCTAAAAACACCTTTATAATTGAAATGGGGCAATTTTTGACGAAGATATGGCCATTTATTTCAAGGTAGACCCTATTTAATGCTTTCCATATATTTTCTATTTATCGAAGAATATCCCTTAATATCTTTCTTAGATGAGTCGGAAGTCAAATTATTTTAATGCAGTTTTGTTCCAAAGATCAGGTGAATTTTAAAAACACCTTTATAATTGAAATGGGGCAATTTTTGACGAAGATATGGCCATTTATTTCAAGGTAGACCCTATTTAATGCTTTCCATATATTTTCTATTTATCGAAGAATATCCCTTAATATCTTTCTTAGATGAGTCGGAAGTCAAATTATTTTAATGCAGTTTTGTTTCAAAGATCGAGTGAATTCTAAAAACACCTTTATAATTGAAATGGGGCAATTTTTGACAAAGATATGGCCATTTATTTCAAGGTAGACCCTATTTAATGCTTTGGCCATATATTTTCTATTAATCGAAGAATATCCCTTAATATCTTTCTTAGATGAGTCGGAAGTCAAATTATTTTAATGCAGTTTTGTTCCAAAGATTGAGTGAATTCTAAAAACACCTTTATAATTGAAATGGGGCAATTTTTGACGAAGATATGGCCATTTATTTCAAGGTAGACCCTATTTAATGATTTCCATATATTTTCTATTTATCGAAGAATATCCCTTAATATCTTTCTTAGATGAGTCGGAAGTCAAATTATTTTAATGCAGTTTTGTTTCAAAGATCGAGCGAATTCTAAAAACATCCTTATAATTGAAATGGGGTAATTTTTGACGAAGATATGGCCATTTATTTCAAGGTAGAGCCTATTTAATGCTTTCCATATATTTTCTATTTATCGAAGAATATCCCTTAATATCTTTCTTAGATGAGTCGGAAGTCAAATTATTTTAATGCAGTTTTGTTCCAAAGATCGAGCGAATTCTAAAAACATCTTTATAATTGAAATGGGGCAATTTTTAACGAAGATATGGCCATTTATTTCAAGGTAGACCCTATTTAATGCTTTCCATATATTTTCTATTTATCGAAGAATATCCCTTAATATCTTTCTTAGATGAGTCGGAAGTCAAATTATTTTAATGCAGTTTTGTTTCAAAGATTGAGTGAATTCTAAAAATACCTTTATAATTGAAATGGGGCAATTTGAGACAAAGATATGGCCATTTATTTCAAGGTAGACCCTATTTAATGCTTTCCATATATTTTCTATTTATCGAAGAATATCCCTTAATATCTTTCTTAGATGAGTCGGAAGTCAAATTATTTTAATGCAGTTTTGTTTCAAAGATCGAGTGAATTCTAAAAACACCTTTATAATTGAAATGGGGCAATTAGAGACAAAGATATGGCCATTTATTTCAAGGTTGACCCTATTTAATGTTTGCCTTATATTTTCTATTAATCGAAGAATATCCCTTAATATATTTCTTAGATGAGTCGGAAGTCAACTAATTTTAATGCTGTTTTGTTCCAAAGAATTCTAAAAACACCTTTATAATTGAAATGGGGTAATTTTTTACGAAGACATGGCCATTTATTTCAAGGTAGACCCTATTTAATGCTTTCCATATATTTTCTATTAATCGAAGAATATCCCTTAATATCTTTCTTAGATGAGTCGGAAGTCAAATTATTTTAATGCAGTTTTGTTTCAAAGATCAAGTGAATTTTAAAAACACCTTTATACTTGAAATGGGGCAATTTTTTACGAAGATATGGCCATTTATTTCAAGGTAGAGCCTATTTAATGCTTTCCATATATTTTCTATTAATCGAAGAATATCCCTTAATATCTTTCTTAGATAAGTCGAAAGTCAACATATTTTAATGCAGGTTTGTTTCAAAGATCAAGTGAATTCTAAAAACACCTTTATAATTGAAATGGGGCAATTTGAGACGAAGATATGGCCATTTATTTCAAGGTAGACCCTATTTAATGCTTTCCATATATTGTATATTTATCGAAGAATATCCCTTAATATCTTTCTTAGATGAGTCGGAAGTCAAATTATTTTAATGCAGTTGTGTTTCAAAGATCGAGTGAATTCTAAAAACACCTTTATAATTGAAATGGGGCAATTTTTTACGAAGATATGGCCATTTATTTCAAGGTAGACCCTATTTAATGCTTTCCATATATTTTCTATTTATCGAAGAATATCCCTTAATATCTTTCTTAGATGAGTCGGAAGTCAAATTATTTTAATGCAGTTTTGTTTCAAAGATCGAGTGAATTCTAAAAACACCTTTATAATTGAAATGGGGCAATTTTAGACAAAGATATGGCCATTTATTTCAAGGTTGACCCTATTTAATGTTTGCCTTATATTTTCTATTAATCGAAGAATATCCCTTAATATCTTTCTTAGATGAGTCGGAAGTCAAATTATTTTAATGCAGTTTTGTTCCAAAGATTGTGAATTCTAAAAACACCTTTATAATTGAAATGGGGCAATTTTTGACGAAGATATGGCCATTTATTTCAAGGTAGACCCTATTTAATGCTTTCCATATATTTTCTATTTATCGAAGAATATCCCTTAATATCTTTCTTAGATGAGTCGGAAGTCAAATTATTTTAATGCAGTTTTGTTCCAAAGATCGAGTGAATTCTAAAAACACCTTTATAATTGAAATGGGGCAATTTTTGACGAAGATATGGCCATTTATTTCAAGGTAGACCCTATTTAATGCTTTCCATATATTTTCTATTTATCGAAGAATATCCCTTAATATCTTTCTTAGATGAGTCGGAAGTCAAATTATTTTAATGCAGGTTTGTTTCAAAGATCAAGTGAATTCTAAAAACACCTTTATAATTGAAATGGGGTAATTTTTGACGAAGATATGGCCATTTATTTCAAGGTAGAGCCTATTTAATGCTTTCCATATATTTTCTATTTATCGAAGAATATCCCTTAATATCTTTCTTAGATGAGTCGGAAGTCAAATTATTTTAATGCAGTTTTGTTCCAAAGAATTCTAAAAACACCTTTATAATTGAAATGGGGCAACTTTTGACGAAGATATGGCCATTTATTTCCAGTTAGAGCCTATTTAATGCTTTCCATATATTTTCTATTTATCGAAGAATATCCCTTAATATCTTTCTTAGATGAGTCGGAAGTCAAATTATTTTAATGCAGTTTTGTTCCAAACATCGAGCGAATTCTAAAAACATCTTTATAATTGAAATGGGGCAATTTTTAACGAAGATATGGCCATTTATTTCAAGGTAGACCCTATATAATGCTTTCCATATATTTTCTGTAAATCAACAATGTCCCTTAATATCTTTCTTAGATGAGTCGGAAGTCAAATTATTTTAATGCAGTTTTTTTCCAAAGATTGAGTGAATTCTAAAAATACCTTTATAATTGAAATGGGGCAATTTGAGACAAAATTATGGCCATTTATTTCAAGGTAGACCCTATTTAATGCTTTCCATATATTTTCTATTTATCGAAGAATATCCCTTAATATCTTTCTTAGATGAGTCGGAGTTCAAATTATTTTAATGCAGTTTTGTTTCAAAGATCGAGTGAATTCTAAAAACACCTTTATAATTGAAATGGGGCAATTAGAGACAAAGATATGGCCATTTATTTCAAGGTTGACCCTATTTAATGTTTGCCTTATATTTTCTATTAATCGAAGAATATCCCTTAATATATTTCTTAGATGAGTCGGAAGTCAACTAATTTTAATGCTGTTTTGTTCCAAAGAATTCTAAAAACACCTTTATAATTGAAATGGGGTAATTTTTTACGAAGACATGGCCATTTATTTCAAGGTAGACCCTATTTAATGCTTTCCATATATTTTCTATTAATCGAAGAATATCCCTTAATATCTTTCTTAGATGAGTCGGAAGTCAAATTATTTTAATGCAGTTTTGTTTCAAAGATCAAGTGAATTTTAAAAACACCTTTATACTTGAAATGGGGCAATTTTTTACGAAGATATGGCCATTTATTTCAAGGTAGAGCCTATTTAATGCTTTCCATATATTTTCTATTAATCGAAGAATATCCCTTAATATCTTTCTTAGATAAGTCGAAAGTCAACATATTTTAATGCAGGTTTGTTTCAAAGATCAAGTGAATTCTAAAAACACCTTTATAATTGAAATGGGGTAATTTTTGACGAAGATATGGCCATTTATTTCAAGGTAGAGCCTATTTAATGCTTTCCATATATTTTCTATTTATCGAAGAATATCCCTTAATATCTTTCTTAGATGAGTCGGAAGTCAAATTATTTTAATGCAGTTGTGTTTCAAAGATCGAGTGAATTCTAAAAACACCTTTATAATTGAAATGGGGCAATTTTTTACGAAGATATGGCCATTTATTTCAAGGTAGACCCTATTTAATGCTTTCCATATATTTTCTATTTATCGAAGAATATCCCTTAATATCTTTCTTAGATGAGTCGGAAGTCAAATTATTTTAATGCAGTTTTGTTCCAAAGATCAAGTGAATTTTAAAAACGCCTTTATGCTTGAAATGGGGCAATTTTTGACGAAGATATGGCCATTTATTTCAAGGTAGAGCCTATTTAATGCTTTCCATATATTTTCTATTTATCGAAGAATATCCCTTAATATCTTTCTTAGATGAGTCGGAAGTCAAATTATTTTAATGCAGTTTTGTTTCAAAGATCAAGTGAATTCTAAAAACACCTTTATAATTGAAATGGGGCAATTTTAGACAAAGATATGGCCATTTATTTCAAGGTTGACCCTATTTAATGTTTGGCTTATATTTTCTATTAATCGAAGAATATCTCTTAATATCTTTCTTAGATGAGTCGGAAGTCAAATTATTTTAATGCAGTTTTGTTCCAAAGATTGAGTGAATTCTAAAAACACCTTTATAATTGAAATGGGGCAATTTTTGACGAAGATATGGCCATTTATTTCAAGGTAGACCCTATTTAATGATTTCCATATATTTTCTATTTATCGAAGAATATCCCTTAATATCTTTCTTAGATGAGTCGGAAGTCAAATTATTTTAATGCAGTTTTGTTTCAAAGATCGAGCGAATTCTAAAAACATCCTTATAATTGAAATGGGGTAATTTTTGACGAAGATATGGCCATTTATTTCAAGGTAGAGCCTATTTAATGCTTTCCATATATTTTCTATTTATCGAAGAATATCCCTTAATATCTTTCTTAGATGAGTCGGAAGTCAAATTATTTTAATGCAGTTTTGTTCCAAAGATCGAGCGAATTCTAAAAACATCTTTATAATTGAAATGGGGCAATTTTTAACGAAGATATGGCCATTTATTTCAAGGTAGACCCTATATAATGCTTTCCATATATTTTCTGTAAATCAACAATGTCCCTTAATATCTTTCTTAGATGAGTCGGAAGTCAAATTATTTTAATGCAGTTTTTTTCCAAAGATTGAGTGAATTCTAAAAATACCTTTATAATTGAAATGGGGCAATTTGAGACAAAGATATGGCCATTTATTTCAAGGTAGACCCTATTTAATGCTTTCCATATATTTTCTATTTATCGAAGAATATCCCTTAATATCTTTCTTAGATGAGTCGGAAGTCAAATTATTTTAATGCAGTTTTGTTTCAAAGATCGAGTGAATTCTAAAAACACCTTTATAATTGAAATGGGGCAATTAGAGACAAAGATATGGCCATTTATTTCAAGGTTGACCCTATTTAATGTTTGCCTTATATTTTCTATTAATCGAAGAATATCCCTTAATATATTTCTTAGATGAGTCGGAAGTCAACTAATTTTAATGCTGTTTTGTTCCAAAGAATTCTAAAAACACCTTTATAATTGAAATGGGGTAATTTTTTACGAAGACATGGCCATTTATTTCAAGGTAGACCCTATTTAATGCTTTCCATATATTTTCTATTAATCGAAGAATATCCCTTAATATGTTTCTTAGATGAGTCGGAAGTCAAATTATTTTAATGCAGTTTTGTTTCAAAGATCAAGTGAATTTTAAAAACACCTTTATACTTGAAATGGGGCAATTTTTTACGAAGATATGGCCATTTATTTCAAGGTAGAGCCTATTTAATGCTTTCCATATATTTTCTATTAATCGAAGAATATCCCTTAATATCTTTCTTAGATAAGTCGAAAGTCAACATATTTTAATGCAGGTTTGTTTCAAAGATCAAGTGAATTCTAAAAACACCTTTATAATTGAAATGGGGCAATTTGAGACGAAGATATGGCCATTTATTTCAAGGTAGACTCTATTTAATGCTTTCCATTAATTGTATACTTATCGAAGAATATCCCTTAATATCTTTCTTAGATGAGTCGGAAGTCAAATTATCTTAATGCAGTTGTGTTTCAAAGATCGAGTGAATTCTAAAAACACCTTTATAATTGAAATGGGGCAATTTTTTACGAAGATATGGCCATTTATTTCAAGGTAGACCCTATTTAATGCTTTCCATATATTTTCTATTTATCGAAGAATATCCCTTAATATCTTTCTTAGATGAGTCGGAAGTCAAATTATTTTAATGCAGTTTTGTTCCAAAGATCAAGTGAATTTTAAAAACGCCTTTATGCTTGAAATGGGGCAATTTTTGACGAAGATATGGCCATTTATTTCAAGGTAGAGCCTATTTAATGCTTTCCATATATTTTCTATTTATCGAAGAATATCCCTTAATATCTTTCTTAGATGAGTCGGAAGTCAAATTATTTTAATGCAGTTTTGTTTCAAAGATCAAGTGAATTCTAAAAACACCTTTATAATTGAAATGGGGCAATTTTAGACAAAGATATGGCCATTTATTTCAAGGTTGACCCTATTTAATGTTTGGCTTATATTTTCTATTAATCGAAGAATATCTCTTAATATCTTTCTTAGATGAGTCGGAAGTCAAATTATTTTAATGCAGTTTTGTTCCAAAGATCGATTGAATTCTAAAAACACCTTTATAATTGAAATGGGGCAATTTTTGACGAAGATATGGCCATTTATTTCAAGGTAGACCCTATTTAATGCTTTCCATATATTTTCTATTTATCGAAGAATATCCCTTAATATCTTTCTTAGATGAGTCGGAAGTCAAATTATTTTAATGCAGTTTTGTTTCAAAGATCGAGCGAATTCTAAAAACATCCTTATAATTGAAATGGGGCAATTTTTGACGAAGATATGGCCATTTATTTCAAGGTTGACCCTATTTAATGCTTTCCAAATATTTTCTATTTATCGAAGAATATCCCTTAATATCTTTCTTAGATGAGTCGAAAGTCAAATTATTTTAATGCAGTTTTGTTCCAAAGAATTGTAAAAACACCTTTATAATTGAAATGGGGCAATTTTTGACGAAGATATGGCCATTTATTTCAAGGTAGACCCTATTTAATGCTTTCCATATATTTTCTATTTATCGAAGAATATCCCTTAATATCTTTCTTAGATGAGTCGGAAGTCAAATTATTTTAATGCAGTTTTGTTCCAAAGATCGAGTGAATTCTAAAAACACCTTTATAATTGAAATGGGGCAATTTTTGACGAAGATATGGCCATTTATTTCAAGGTAGACCCTATTTAATGCTTTCCATATATTTTCTATTTATCGAAGAATATCCCTTAATATCTTTCTTAGATGAGTCGGAAGTCAAATTATTTTAATGCAGTTTTGTTTCAAAGATCGAGCGAATTCTAAAAACATCCTTATAATTGAAATGGGGCAATTTTTGACGAAGATATGGCCATTTATTTCAAGGTTGACCCTATTTAATGCTTTCCAAATATTTTCTATTTATCGAAGAATATCCCTTAATATCTTTCTTAGATGAGTCGGAAGTCAAATTATTTTAATGCAGTTTTGTTCCAAAGAAATTCTAAAAACACCTTTATAATTGAAATGGGGCAATTTTTGACGAAGATATGGCCATTTATTTCAAGGTAGACCCTATTTAATGCTTTCCATATATTTTCTATTTATCGAAGAATATCCCTTAATATCTTTCTTAGATGAGTCGGAAGTCAAATTATTTTAATGCAGTTTTGTTTCAAAGATCGAGCGAATTCTAAAAACATCCTTATAATTGAAATGGGGCAATTTTTGACGAAGATATGGCCATTTATTTCAAGGTAGACCCTATTTAATGCTTTCCATATATTTTCTATTTATCGAAGAATATCCCTTAATATCTTTCTTAGATGAGTCGGAAGTCAAATTATTTTAATGCAGTTTTGTTTCAAAGATTGTTTGAATTCTAAAAACACCTTTATAATTGAAATGGGGCAATTTTTGACGAAGATATGGCCATTTATTTCAAGGTAGACCCTATTTAATGCTTTCCATATATTTTCTATTTATCGAAGAATATCCCTTAATATCTTTCTTAGATGAGTCGGAAGTCAAATTATTTTAATGCAGTTTTGTTTCAAAGATCGAGCGAATTCTAAAAACATCCTTATAATTGAAATGGGGCAATTTTTGACGAAGATATGGCCATTTATTTCAAGGTAGACCCTATTTAATGCTTTCCATATATTTTCTATTTATCGAAGAATATCCCTTAATATCTTTCTTAGATGAGTCGGAAGTCAAATTATTTTAATGCAGTTTTGTTTCAAAGATCAAGTGAATTCTAAAAACACCTTTATAATTGAAATGGGGCAATTTTTGACGAAGATATGGCCATTTATTTCAAGGTAGACCCTATTTAATGCTTTCCATATATTTTCTATTTATCGAAGAATATCCCTTAATATCTTTCTTAGATGAGTCGGAAGTCAAATTATTTTAATGCAGTTTTGTTCCAAAGATCGAGCGAATTCTAAAAACACCTTTATAATTGAAATGGGGCAATTTTTGACGAAGATATGGCCATTTATTTCAAGGTAGACCCTATTTAATGCTTTCCATATATTTTCTATTTATCGAAGAATATCCCTTAATATCTTTCTTAGATGAGTCGGAAGTCAAATTCTAAAAACACCTTTATAATTGAAATGGGGCAATTTTTGACAAAGATATGGCCATTTATTTCAAGGTAGACCCTATTTAATGCTTTTCATATATTTTCTATTTATCGAATATCCCTTAATATCTTTCTTAGATGAGTCGGAAGTCAAATTATTTTAATGCAGTTTTGTTTCAAAGATTGAGTGAATTCTAAAAACACCTTTATAATTGAAGTGGGGCAATTTTTGACGAAGATATGGCCATTTATTTCAAGGTAGACCCTATTTAATGCTTTCCATATATTTTCTATTTATCGAAGAATATCCCTTAATATCTTTCTTAGATGAGTCGGAAGTCAAATTATTTTAATGCAGTTTTGTTTCAAAGATCGAGTGAATTCTAAAAACAGCCTTTATAATTGAAATGGGGCAATTTTTGACGAAGATATGGCCATTTATTTCAAGGTAGACCCTATTTAATGCTTTCCATATATTTTCTATTTATCGAAGAATATCCCTTAATATCTTTCTTAGATGAGTCGGAAGTCAAATTATTTTAATGCAGTTTTGTTTCAAAGATCAAGTGAATTCTAAAAACACCTTTATAATTGAAATGGGGCAATTTTTGACGAAGATATGGCCATTTATTTCAAGGTAGACCCTATTTAATGCTTGCCTTATATTTTCTATTAATCGAAGAATATCCCTTAATATCTTTCTTAGATGAGTCGGAAGTCAAATTATTTTAATGCAGTTTTGTTCCAAAGATCGAGTGAATTCTAAAAACACCTTTATAATTGAAATGGGGCAATTTTTGACGAAGATATGGCCATTTATTTCAAGGTAGACCCTATTTAATGCTTTCCATATATTTTCTATTAATCGAAGAATATCCCTTAATATCTTTCTTAGATGAGTCGGAAGTCAAATTATTTTAATGCAGTTTTGTTCCAAAGATCGAGTGAATTCTAAAAACACCTTTATAATTGAAATGGGGCAATTTTTGACGAAGATATGGCCATTTATTTCAAGGTAGACCCTATTTAATGCTTTCCATATATTTTCTATTAATCGAAGAATATCCCTTAATATCTTTCTTAGATGAGTCGGAAGTCAAATTATTTTAATGCAGTTTTGTTCCAAAGATCGAGTGAATTCTAAAAACACCTTTATAATTGAAATGGGGCAATTTTTGACGAAGATATGGCCATTTATTTCAAGGTAGACCCTATTTAATGCTTTCCATATATTTTCTATTTATCGAAGAATATCCCTTAATATCTTTTTTAGATGAGTCGGAAGTCAAATTATTTTAATGCAGTTTTGTTTCAAAGATCGAGCGAATTCTAAAAACACCTTTATAATTTGAAGTGGGGCAATTTTTGACGAAGATATGGCCATTTATTTCAAGGTAGACCCTATTTAATGCTTTCAATATATTTTCTATTTATCGAATATCCCTTAATATCTTTCTTAGATGAGTCGGAAGTCAAATTATTTTAATGCAGTTTTGTTTCAAAGATCAAGTGAATTCTAAAAACACCTTTATAATTGAAATGGGGCAATTTTTTACGAAGATATGGCAATTTATTTCAAGGTAGACCCTATTTAATGCTTTCCATATATTTTCTATTTATCGAAGAATATCCCTTAATATCTTTTTTAGATGAGTCGGAAGTCAAATTATTTTAATGCAGTTTTGTTCCAAAGATCGATTGAATTCTAAAAACACCTTTATAATTGAAATGGGGCAATTTTTGACGAAGATATGGCCATTTATTTCAAGGTAGACCCTATTTAATGCTTTCCATATATTTTCTATTTATCGAAGAATATCCCTTAATATCTTTCTTAGATGAGTCGGAAGTCAAATTATTTTAATGCAGTTTTGTTCCAAAGATCGATTGAATTCTAAAAACACCTTTATAATTGAAATGGGGCAATTTTTGACGAAGATATGGCCATTTATTTCAAGGTAGACCCTATTTAATGCTTTCCATATATTTTCTATTTATCGAAGAATATCCCTTAATATCTTTCTTAGATGAGTCGGAAGTCAAATTATTTTAATGCAGTTTTGTTCCAAAGATCGAGTGAATTCTAAAAACACCTTTATAATTGAAATGGGGCAATGTTTTTGACGAAGATATGGCCATTTATTTCAAGGTAGACCCTATTTAATGCTTTCCATATATTTTCTATTTATCGAAGAATATCCCTTAATATCTTTCTTAGATGAGTCGGAAGTCAAATTATTTTAATGCAGTTTTGTTCCAAAGATCAAGTGAATTCTAAAAACACCTTTATAATTGAAATGGGGCAATTTTTGACGAAGATATGGCCATTTATTTCAAGGTAGACCCTATTTAATGCTTTCCATATATTTTCTATTTATCGAAGAATATCCCTTAATATCTTTCTTAGATGAGTCGGAAGTCAAATTATTTTAATGCAGTTTTGTTCCAAAGATCGATTGAATTCTAAAAACACCTTTATAATTGAAATGGGGCAATTTTTGACGAAGATATGGCCATTTATTTCAAGGTAGACCCTATTTAATGTTTGCCTTATATTTTCTATTAATCGAAGAGTATCCCTTAATATCTTTCTTAGATGAGTCGGAAGTCAAATTATTTTAATGCAGTTTTGTTCCAAAGATCAAGCGAATTCTAAAAACATCTTTATAATTGAAATGGGGCAATTTTTGACGAAGATATGGCCATTTATTTCAAGGTAGACCCTATTTAATGCTTTCCATATATTTTCTATTAATCGAAGAATATCCCTTAATATCTTTCTTAGATGAGTCGGAAGTCAAATTATTTTAATGCAGTTTTGTTCCAAAGATCGAGTGAATTCTAAAAAATACCTTTATAATTGAAATGGGGCAATGTTTTTGACGAAGATATGGCCATTTATTTCAAGGTAGACCCTATTTAATGCTTTCCATATATTTTCTATTTATCGAAGAATATCCCTTAATATCTTTCTTAGATGAGTCGGAAGTCAAATTATTTTAATGCAGTTTTGTTTCAAAGATCAAGTGAATTCTAAAAACACCTTTATAATTGAAATGGGGCAATTTTTGACGAAGATATGGCCATTTATTTCAAGGTAGACTCTATTTAATGCTTTCCATATATTTTCTATTAATCGAAGAATATCCCTTAATATCTTTCTTAGATGAGTCGGAAGTCAAATTATTTTAATGCAGTTTTGTTCCAAAGATCGGGCGAATTCTAAAAACACCTTTATAATTGAAATGGGGCAATTTTTGACGAAGATATGGCCATTTATTTCAAGGTAGACCCTATTTAATGCTTTCCATATATTTTCTATTAATCGAAGAATATCCCTTAATATCTTTCTTAGATGAGTCGGAAGTCAAATTATTTTAATGCAGTTTTGTTTCAAAGATTGAGTGAATTCTAAAAACACCTTTATAATTGAAATGGGGCAATTTTGACACAAAGATATGGCCATTTATTTCAAGGTAGACCCTATTTAATGTTTGGCTTATATTTTCTATTAATCGAAGAATATCCCTTAATATCTTTCTTAGATGAGTCGGAAGTCAAATTATTTTAATGCAGTTTTGTTTCAAAGATCAAGTGAATTCTAAAAACACCTTTATAATTGAAATGGGGCAATTTTTGACAAAGATATGGCCATTTATTTCAAGGTAGACCCTATTTAATGTTTGGCTTATATTTTCTATTAATCGAAGAATATCCCTTAATATCTTTCTTAGATGAGTCGGAAGTCAATTTATTTTAATGCAGTTTTGTTCCAAAGATTGAACGAATTCCAAAAACATCCTTATAATTGAAATGGGGCAATTTTTGACGATAGATATGGCCATTTATTTCAAGGTAGACCCTATTTAATGCTTTCCATATATTTTCTATTTATCGAAGAATATCCCTTAATATCTTTCTTAGATGAGTCGGAAGTCAAATTATTTTAATGCAGTTTTGTTTCAAAGATTGAGAATTCTAAAAACACCTTTATAATTGCAATGGGGCAATTTTTGACGAAGATATGGCCATTTATTTCAAGGTAGACCCTATTTAATGCTTTCCATATATTTTCTATTTATCGAAGAATATCCCTTAATATCTTTCTTAGATGAGTCGGAAGTCAAATTATTTTAATGCAGTTTTGTTTCAAAGATTGAGTGAATTCTAAAAACACCTTTATAATTGAAATGGGGCAATTTGTGACAAAGATATGGCCATTTATTTCAAGGTAGACCCTATTTAATGCTTTGGCTTATATTTTCTATTAATCGAAGAATATCCCTTAATATCTTTCTTAGATGAGTCGGAAGTCAAATTATTTTAATGCAGTTTTGTTTCAAAGATCAAGTGAATTCTAAAAACACCTTTATAATTGAAATGGGGCAATTTTAGAAAAAGATATGGCCATTTATTTCAAGGTTGACCCTATTTAATGTTTGGCTTATATTTTCTATTAATCGAAGAGTATCCCTTAATATCTTTCTTAGATGAGTCGGAAGTCAAACTATTTTAATGCAGTTTTGTTCCGAAGATTGAACGAATTCCAAAAACATCCTTATAATTGAAATGGGGCATTTTTAGACATAGATATGGCCATTTATTTCAAGGTAGACCCTATTTAATGCTTTCCATATATTTTCTATTTATCGAAGAATATCCCTTAATATCTTTCTTAGATGAGTCGGAAGTCAAATTATTTTAATGCAGTTTTGTTCCAAAGATGATTAATTCTAAAAACACCTTTATAATTGCAATGGGGCAATTTTTGACGAAGATATGGCCATTTATTTCAAGGTAGACCCTATTTAATGCTTTCCATATATTTTCTATTTATCGAAGAATATCCCTTAATATCTTTCTTAGATGAGTCGGAAGTCAAATTATTTTAATGCAGTTTTGTTTCAAAGATCGAGCGAATTCTAAAAACATCCTTATAATTGAAATGGGGCAATTTTAGACAAAGATATGGCCATTTATTTCAAGGTTGACCCTATTTAATGCTTTCCATATATTTTCTATTTATCGAAGAATATCTCTTAATATCTTTCTTAGATGAGTCGGAAGTCAAATTATTTTAATGCAGTTTTGTTCCAAAGATCAATTGAATTCTAAAAACATCCTTATAATTGAAATGGGGCAATTTTAGACAAAGATATGGCCATTTATTTCAAGGTTGACCCTATTTAATGCTTTCCATATATTTTCTATTTATCGAAGAATATCCCTTAATATCTTTCTTAGATGAGTCGGAAGTCAAATTATTTTAATGCAGTTTTGTTTCAAAGATTGTTTGAATTCTAAAAACATTTTTATAATTGAAATGGGGCAATTTGACACAAAGATATGGCCATTTATTTCAAGGTAGACTCTATTTAATGTTTGGCTTATACTTTCTATTAATCGAAGAATATCCCTTAATATCTTTCTTAGATGATTCGGAAGTCAAATTATTTTAATGCAGTTTTGTTTCAAAGATTGTTTGAATTCTAAAAACACCTTTATAATTGAAATGGGGCAATTTTTGACGAAGATATGGCCATTTATTTCAAGGTAGACCCTATTTAATGCTTTCCATATATTTTCTATTTATCGAAGAATATCCCTTAATATCTTTCTTAGATGAGTCGGAAGTCAAATTATTTTAATGCAGTTTTGTTTCAAAGATCGAGCGAATTCTAAAAACATCCTTATAATTGAAATGGGGCAATTTTTGACGAAGATATGGCCATTTATTTCAAGGTAGACCCTATTTAATGCTTTCCAAATATTTTCTATTTATCGAAGAATATCCGTTTATATCTTTCTTAGATGAGTCGGAAGTCTACATTATTTTAATGCAGTTTTGTTTCAAAGATCGAGCGAATTCTAAAAACATCTTTATAATTGCAATGGGGCAATTTCTGACGCAGATATGTCCATTTATTTCGAGGTAGATCCGATTTAATGCTTTCCATATATTTTCTATTTATCGAAGAATATCCCTTAATATCTTTCTTAGATGAGTCGGAAGTCAAATTATTTTAATGCAGTTTTGTTCCAAAGATGGAGGGAATTCTAAAAACACCTTTATAATTGCAATGGGGCAATTTTTGACGAAGATATGTCCATTTATTTCAAGGTAGACCCTATTTAATGCTTTCCATATATTTTCTATTTATCGAAGAATATCCCTTAATATCTTTCTTAGATGAGTCGGAAGTCAAATTATTTTAATGCAGTTTTGTTTCGAAGATTGTTTGAATTCTAAAAACACCTTTATAATTGAAATGGGGCAATTTTTGACGAAGATATGGCCATTTATTTCAAGGTAGACCCTATTTAATGCTTTCCATATATTTTCTATTTATCGAAGAATATCCCTTAATATCTTTCTTAGATGAGTCGGAAGTCAAATTATTTTAATGCAGTTTTGTTTCAAAGATTGAGTGAATTCTAAAAACACCTTTATAATTGCAATGGGGCAATTTTTGACGAAGATATGTCCATTTATTTCAAGGTAGACCCTATTTAATGCTTTCCATATATTTTCTATTTATCGAAGAATATCCCTTAATATCTTTCTTAGATGAGTCGGAAGTCAAATTATTTTAAGGCAGTTTTGTTCCAAAGATCGATTGAATTCTAAAAACACCTTTATAATTGAAATGGGGCAATTTTTGACGAAGATATGGCCATTTATTTCAAGGTAGACCCTATTTAATGTTTGGCTTATATTTTCTATTAATCGAAGAGTATCTCTTAATATCTTTCTTAGATGAGTCGAAAGTCAAATTATTTTAATGCAGTTTTGTTCCAAAGATCAAGCGAATTCTAAAAACATCTTTATAATTGAAATGGGGCAATTTTTGACGAAGATATGGCCATTTATTTCAAGGTAGACCCTATTTAATGCTTTCCATATATTTTCTGTTAATCAAGAATATCCCTTAATATCTTTCTTAGATGAGTCGGAAGTCAAATAATTTTAATGCAGTTTTGTTCCAAAGATCGAGTGAATTCTAAAAACACCTTTATAATTAAAATGGGGCAATTTTTTACGAAGATGTGGCCATTTATTTCAAGGTAGACCCTATTTAATGCTTTCCATATATTTTCTGTTAATCAAGAATATCCCTTAATATCTTTCTTAGATGAGTCGGAAGTCAAATAATTTTAATGCAGTTTTGTTCCAAAGATCGAGTGAATTCTAAAAACACCTTTATACTTGAAATGGGGCAATGTTTTTGACGAAGATATGGCCATTTTTTTCAAGGTAGACCCTATTTAATGCTTTCCATATATTTTCTATTTATCGAAGAATATCCCTTAATATCTTTCTTAGATGAGTCGGAAGTCAAATTATTTTAATGCAGTTTCGTTTCAAAGATCAAGTGAATTCTAAAAACACCTTTATAATTGAAATGGGGCAATTTTTGACGAAGATATGTCCATTTATTTCAAGGTAGACCCTATATAATGCTTTCCATATATTTTCTATTTATCGAAGAATATCCCTTAATATCTTTCTTAGATGAGTCGGAAGTCAAATTATTTTAATGCAGTTTCGTTTCAAAGATCAAGTGAATTCTAAAAACACCTTTATAATTGAAATGGGGCAATTTTTGACGAAGATATGTTCTTTTATTTCAAGGTAGACCCTATATAATGCTTTCCATATATTTTCTATTTATCGAAGAATATCCCTTAATATCTTTCTTAGATGAGTCGGAAGTCAAATTATTTTAATGCAGTTTTGTTCCAAAGATCGATTGAATTCTAAAAACACCTTTATAATTGAAATGGGGCAATTTTTGACGAAGATATGTCCATTTATTTCAAGGTAGACCCTATATAATGCTTTCCATATATTTTCTATTTATCGAAGAATATCCCTTAATATCTTTCTTAGATGAGTCGGAAGTCAAATAATTTTAATGCAGTTTTGTTCCAAAGATCGAGTGAATTCTAAAAACACCTTTATAATTGAAATGGGGCAATTTTTGACGAAGATATGGCCATTTATTTCAAGGTAGACCCTATTTAATGCTTTCCATATATTTTCTGTTAATCAAGAATATCCCTTAATATCTTTCTTAGATGAGTCGGAAGTCAAATAATTTTAATGCAGTTTTGTTCCAAAGATCGAGTGAATTCTAAAAACACCTTTATACTTGAAATGGGGCAATGTTTTTGACGAAGATATGGCCATTTTTTTCAAGGTAGACCCTATTTAATGCTTTCCATATATTTTCTATTTATCGAAGAATATCCCTTAATATCTTTCTTAGATGAGTCGGAAGTCAAATTATTTTAATGCAGTTTCGTTTCAAAGATCAAGTGAATTCTAAAAACACCTTTATAATTGAAATGGGGCAATTTTTGACGAAGATATGTCCATTTATTTCAAGGTAGACCCTATATAATGCTTTCCATATATTTTCTATTTATCGACGAATATCCCTTAATATCTTTCTTAGATGAGTCGGAAGTCAAATTATTTTAATGCAGTTTTGTTCCAAAGATCGATTGAATTCTAAAAACACCTTTATAATTGAAATGGGGCAATTTTTGACGAAGATATGGCCATTTATTTCAAGGTAGACCCTATTTAATGTTTGGCTTATATTTTCTATTAATCGAAGAGTATCTCTTAATATCTTTCTTAGATGAGTCGGAAGTCAAATTATTTTAATGCAGTTTTGTTCCAAAGATCAAGCGAATTCTAAAAACATCTTTATAATTGAAATGGGGCAATTTTTGACGAAGATATGGCCATTTATTTCAAGGTAGACCCTATTTAATGCTTTCCATATATTTTCTGTTAATCAAGAATATCCCTTAATATCTTTCTTAGATGAGTCGGAAGTCAAATAATTTTAATGCAGTTTTGTTCCAAAGATCGAGTGAATTCTAAAAACACCTTTATACTTGAAATGGGGCAATGTTTTTGACGAAGATATGGCCATTTTTTTCAAGGTAGACCCTATTTAATGCTTTCCATATATTTTCTATTTATCGAAGAATATCCCTTAATATCTTTCTTAGATGAGTCGGAAGTCAAATTATTTTAATGCAGTTTCGTTTCAAAGATCAAGTGAATTCTAAAAACACCTTTATAATTGAAATGGGGCAATTTTTGACGAAGATATGGCCATTTATTTCAAGGTAGACTCTATTTAATGCTTTCCATATATTTTCTATTAATCGAAGAATATCCCTTAATATCTTTCTTAGATGAGTCGGAAGTCAAATTATTTTAATGCAGTTTTGTTCCAAAGATCGGGCGAATTCCAAAAACACTTTTATAATTGAAATGGGGCAATTTTTGACGAAGATATGGCCATTTATTTCAAGGTAGACCCTATTTAATGCTTTCCATATATTTTCTGTTAATCAAGAATATCCCTTAATATCTTTCTTAGATGAGTCGGAAGTCAAATTATTTTAATGCAGTTTTGTTTCAAAGATTGAGTGAATTCTAAAAACACCTTTATAATTGAAATGGGGCAATTTGACACAAAGATATGGCCATTTATTTCAAGGTAGACCCTATTTAATGTTTGGCTTATATTTTCTATTAATCGAAGAATATCCCTTAATATCTTTCTTAGATGAGTCGGAAGTCAAATTATTTTAATGCAGTTTTGTTTCAAAGATCAAGTGAATTCTAAAAACACCTTTATAATTGAAATGGGGCAATTTTAGACAAAGATATGGCCATTTATTTCAAGGTTGACCCTATTTAATGTTTGGCCTATATTTTCTATTAATCGAAGAGTATCCCTTAATATCTTTCTTAGATGAGTCGGAAGTCAATTTATTTTAATGCAGTTTTGTTCCGAAGATTGAACGAATTCCAAAAACATCCTTATAATTGAAATGGGGCATTTTTAGACATAGATATGGCCATTTATTTCAAGGTAGACCCTATTTAATGCTTTCCATATATTTTCTATTTATCGAAGAATATCCCTTAATATCTTTCTTAGATGAGTCGGAAGTCAAATTATTTTAATGCAGTTTTGTTCCAAAGAATTCTAAAAACACCTTTATAATTGCAATGGGGCAATTTTTGACGAAGATATGTCCATTTATTTCAAGGTAGACCCTATTTAATGCTTTCCATATATTTTCTATTTATCGAAGAATATCCCTTAATATCTTTCTTAGATGAGTCGGAAGTCAAATTATTTTAATGCAGTTTTGTTTCAAAGATTGAGTGAATTCTAAAAGCACCTTTATAATTGAAATGTGGCAATTTGACACAAAGATATGGCCATTTATTTCAAGGTAGACCCTATTTAATGTTTGGCTTATATTTTCTATTAATCGAAGAATATCCCTTAATATCTTTCTTAGATGAGTCGGAAGTCAAATTATTTTAATGCAGTTTTGTTTCAAAGATCAAGTGAATTCTAAAAACACCTTTATAATTGAAATGGGGCAATTTTAGAAAAAGATATGGCCATTTATTTCAAGGTTGACCCTATTTAATGTTTGGCTTATATTTTCTATTAATCGAAGAGTATCTCTTAATATCTTTCTTAGATGAGTCGGAAGTCAAACTATTTTAATGCAGTTTTGTTCCGAAGATTGAACGAATTCCAAAAACATCCTTATAATTGAAATGGGGCATTTTTAGACATAGATATGGCCATTTATTTCAAGGTAGACCCTATTTAATGCTTTCCATATATTTTCTATTTATCGAAGAATATCCCTTAATATCTTTCTTAGATGAGTCGGAAGTCAAATTATTTTAATGCAGTTTTGTTCCAAAGAAATTCTAAAAACACCTTTATAATTGCAATGGGGCAATTTTTGACGAAGATATGTCCATTTATTTCAAGGTAGACCCTATTTAATGCTTTCCATATATTTTCTATTTATCGAAGAATATCCCTTAATATCTTTCTTAGATGAGTCGGAAGTCAAATTATTTTAATGCAGTTTTGTTTCAAAGATCGAGCGAATTCTAAAAACATCCTTATAATTGAAATGGGGCAATTTTAGACAAAGATATGGCCATTTATTTCAAGGTTGACCCTATTTAATGTTTGGCTTATATTTTCTATTAATCGAAGAATATCTCTTAATATCTTTCTTAGATGAGTCGGAAGTCAAATTATTTTAATGCAGTTTTGTTCCAAAGATCAATTGAATTCTAAAAACACCTTTATAATTGAAATGGGGCAATTTTTGAGGAAGATATGGCCATTTATTTCAAGGTAGAGGCCATTTAATGCTTTCCATATATTTTCTATTTATCGAAGAATATCCCTTAATATCTTTCTTAGATGAGTCGGAAGTCAAATTATTTTAATGCAGTTTTGTTTCAAAGATTGTTTGAATTCTAAAAACATTTTTATAATTGAAATGGGGCAATTTGACACAAAGATATGGCCATTTATTTCAAGGTAGACTCTATTTAATGTTTGGCTTATACTTTCTATTAATCGAAGAATATCCCTTAATATCTTTCTTAGATGATTCGGAAGTCAAATTATTTTAATGCAGTTTTGTTTCAAAGATTGTTTGAATTCTAAAAACACCTTTATAATTGAAATGGGGCAATTTTTGACGAAGATATGGCCATTTATTTCAAGGTAGACCCTATTTAATGCTTTCCATATATTTTCTATTTATCGAAGAATATCCCTTAATATCTTTCTTAGATGAGTCGGAAGTCAAATTATTTTAATGCAGTTTTGTTTCAAAGATCGAGCGAATTCTAAAAACATCCTTATAATTGAAATGGGGCAATTTTTGACGAAGATATGGCCATTTATTTCAAGGTAGACCCTATTTAATGCTTTCCAAATATTTTCTATTTATCGAAGAATATCCCTTAATATCTTTCTTAGATGAGTCGAAAGTCAAATTATTTTAATGCAGTTTTGTTTCAAAGATCGAGCGAATTCTAAAAACATCTTTATAATTGAAATGGGGCAATTTTTGACGAAGATATGGCCATTTATTTTAAGGTAGACCCTATTTAATGCTTTCCATATATTTTCTATTTATCGAAGAATATCCCTTAATATCTTTCTTAGATGAGTCGGAAGTCAAATTATTTTAATGCAGTTTTGTTCCAAAGAATTCTAAAAACACCTTTATAATTGCAATGGGGCAATTTTTGACGAAGATATGTCCATTTATTTCAAGGTAGACCCTATTTAATGCTTTCCATATATTTTCTATTTATCGAAGAATATCCCTTAATATCTTTCTTAGATGAGTCGGAAGTCAAATTATTTTAATGCAGTTTTGTTTCGAAGATTGTTTGAATTCTAAAAACACCTTTATAATTGAAATGGGGCGATTTTTGACGAAGATATGGCCATTTATTTCAAGGTAGACCCTATTTAATGCTTTCCATATATTTTCTATTTATCGAAGAATATCCCTTAATATCTTTCTTAGATGAGTCGGAAGTCAAACTATTTTAATGCAGTTTTGTTTCAAAGATTGAGTGAATTCTAAAAACACCTTTATAATTGCAATGGGGCAATTTTTGACGAAGATATGTCCATTTATTTCAAGGTAGACCCTATATAATGCTTTCCATATATTTTCTATTTATCGAAGAATATCCCTTAATATCTTTCTTAGATGAGTCGGAAGTCAAATTATTTTAATGCAGTTTTGTTTCAAAGATCGATTGAATTCTAAAAACACCTTTATAATTGAAATGGGGCAATTTTTGACGAAGATATGGCCATTTATTTCAAGGTAGACCCTATTTAATGTTTGGCTTATATTTTCTATTAATCGAAGAGTATCTCTTAATATCTTTCTTAGATGAGTCGAAAGTCAAATTATTTTAATGCAGTTTTGTTCCAAAGATCAAGCGAATTCTAAAAACATCTTTATAATTGAAATGGGGCAATTTTTGACGAAGATATGGCCATTTATTTCAAGGTAGACCCTATTTAATGCTTTCCATATATTTTCTGTTAATCAAGAATATCCCTTAATATCTTTCTTAGATGAGTCGGAAGTCAAATAATTTTAATGCAGTTTTGTTCCAAAGATCGAGTGAATTCTAAAAACACCTTTATAATTAAAATGGGGCAATTTTTTACGAAGATGTGGCCATTTATTTCAAGGTAGACCCTATTTAATGCTTTCCATATATTTTCTGTTAATCAAGAATATCCCTTAATATCTTTCTTAGATGAGTCGGAAGTCAAATAATTTTAATGCAGTTTTGTTCCAAAGATCGAGTGAATTCTAAAAACACCTTTATACTTGAAATGGGGCAATGTTTTTGACGAAGATATGGCCATTTTTTTCAAGGTAGACCCTATTTAATGCTTTCCATATATTTTCTATTTATCGAAGAATATCCCTTAATATCTTTCTTAGATGAGTCGGAAGTCAAATTATTTTAATGCAGTTTTGTTCCAAAGATCGATTGAATTCTAAAAACACCTTTATAATTGAAATGGGGCAATTTTTGACGAAGATATGTCCATTTATTTCAAGGTAGACCCTATATAATGCTTTCCATATATTTTCTATTTATCGAAGAATATCCCTTAATATCTTTCTTAGATGAGTCGGAAGTCAAATAATTTTAATGCAGTTTTGTTCCAAAGATCGAGTGAATTCTAAAAACACCTTTATAATTGAAATGGGGCAATTTTTTACGAAGATGTGGCCATTTATTTCAAGGTAGACCCTATTTAATGCTTTCCATATATTTTCTGTTAATCAAGAATATCCCTTAATATCTTTCTTAGATGAGTCGGAAGTCAAATAATTTTAATGCAGTTTTGTTCCAAAGATCGAGTGAATTCTAAAAACACCTTTATACTTGAAATGGGGCAATGTTTTTGACGAAGATATGGCCATTTTTTTCAAGGTAGACCCTATTTAATGCTTTCCATATATTTTCTATTTATCGAAGAATATCCCTTAATATCTTTCTTAGATGAGTCGGAAGTCAAATTATTTTAATGCAGTTTCGTTTCAAAGATCAAGCGAATTCTAAAAACACCTTTATAATTGAAATGGGGCAATTTTTGACGAAGATATGTCCATTTATTTCAAGGTAGACCCTATATAATGCTTTCCATATATTTTCTATTTATCGACGAATATCCCTTAATATCTTTCTTAGATGAGTCGGAAGTCAAATTATTTTAATGCAGTTTTGTTCCAAAGATCGATTGAATTCTAAAAACACCTTTATAATTGAAATGGGGCAATTTTTGACGAAGATATGGCCATTTATTTCAAGGTAGACCCTATTTAATGTTTGGCTTATATTTTCTATTAATCGAAGAGTATCTCTTAATATCTTTCTTAGATGAGTCGGAAGTCAAATTATTTTAATGCAGTTTTGTTCCAAAGATCAAGCGAATTCTAAAAACATCTTTATAATTGAAATGGGGCAATTTTTGACGAAGATATGGCCATTTATTTCAAGGTAGACCCTATTTAATGCTTTCCATATATTTTCTGTTAATCAAGAATATCCCTTAATATCTTTCTTAGATGAGTCGGAAGTCAAATAATTTTAATGCAGTTTTGTTCCAAAGATCGAGTGAATTCTAAAAACACCTTTATACTTGAAATGGGGCAATGTTTTTGACGAAGATATGGCCATTTTTTTCAAGGTAGACCCTATTTAATGCTTTCCATATATTTTCTATTTATCGAAGAATATCCCTTAATATCTTTCTTAGATGAGTCGGAAGTCAAATTATTTTAATGCAGTTTCGTTTCAAAGATCAAGTGAATTCTAAAAACACCTTTATAATTGAAATGGGGCAATTTTTGACGAAGATATGGCCATTTATTTCAAGGTAGACTCTATTTAATGCTTTCCATATATTTTCTATTAATCGAAGAATATCCCTTAATATCTTTCTTAGATGAGTCGGAAGTCAAATTATTTTAATGCAGTTTTGTTCCAAAGATCGGGCGAATTCCAAAAACACTTTTATAATTGAAATGGGGCAATTTTTGACGAAGATATGGCCATTTATTTCAAGGTAGACCCTATTTAATGCTTTCCATATATTTTCTGTTAATCAAGAATATCCCTTAATATCTTTCTTAGATGAGTCGGAAGTCAAATTATTTTAATGCAGTTTTGTTTCAAAGATTGAGTGAATTCTAAAAACACCTTTATAATTGAAATGGGGCAATTTGACACAAAGATATGGCCATTTATTTCAAGGTAGACCCTATTTAATGTTTGGCTTATATTTTCTATTAATCGAAGAATATCCCTTAATATCTTTCTTAGATGAGTCGGAAGTCAAATTATTTTAATGCAGTTTTGTTTCAAAGATCAAGTGAATTCTAAAAACACCTTTATAATTGAAATGGGGCAATTTTAGACAAAGATATGGCCATTTATTTCAAGGTTGACCCTATTTAATGTTTGGCCTATATTTTCTATTAATCGAAGAGTATCCCTTAATATCTTTCTTAGATGAGTCGGAAGTCAATTTATTTTAATGCAGTTTTGTTCCGAAGATTGAACGAATTCCAAAAACATCCTTATAATTGAAATGGGGCATTTTTAGACATAGATATGGCCATTTATTTCAAGGTAGACCCTATTTAATGCTTTCCATATATTTTCTATTTATCGAAGAATATCCCTTAATATCTTTCTTAGATGAGTCGGAAGTCAAATTATTTTAATGCAGTTTTGTTCCAAAGAATTCTAAAAACACCTTTATAATTGCAATGGGGCAATTTTTGACGAAGATATGTCCATTTATTTCAAGGTAGACCCTATTTAATGCTTTCCATATATTTTCTATTTATCGAAGAATATCCCTTAATATCTTTCTTAGATGAGTCGGAAGTCAAATTATTTTAATGCAGTTTTGTTTCAAAGATTGAGTGAATTCTAAAAGCACCTTTATAATTGAAATGTGGCAATTTGACACAAAGATATGGCCATTTATTTCAAGGTAGACCCTATTTAATGTTTGGCTTATATTTTCTATTAATCGAAGAATATCCCTTAATATCTTTCTTAGATGAGTCGGAAGTCAAATTATTTTAATGCAGTTTTGTTTCAAAGATCAAGTGAATTCTAAAAACACCTTTATAATTGAAATGGGGCAATTTTAGAAAAAGATATGGCCATTTATTTCAAGGTTGACCCTATTTAATGTTTGGCTTATATTTTCTATTAATCGAAGAGTATCTCTTAATATCTTTCTTAGATGAGTCGGAAGTCAAACTATTTTAATGCAGTTTTGTTCCGAAGATTGAACGAATTCCAAAAACATCCTTATAATTGAAATGGGGCATTTTTAGACATAGATATGGCCATTTATTTCAAGGTAGACCCTATTTAATGCTTTCCATATATTTTCTATTTATCGAAGAATATCCCTTAATATCTTTCTTAGATGAGTCGGAAGTCAAATTATTTTAATGCAGTTTTGTTCCAAAGAATTCTAAAAACACCTTTATAATTGCAATGGGGCAATTTTTGACGAAGATATGTCCATTTATTTCAAGGTAGACCCTATTTAATGCTTTCCATATATTTTCTATTTATCGAAGAATATCCCTTAATATCTTTCTTAGATGAGTCGGAAGTCAAATTATTTTAATGCAGTTTTGTTTCAAAGATCGAGCGAATTCTAAAAACATCCTTATAATTGAAATGGGGCAATTTTAGACAAAGATATGGCCATTTATTTCAAGGTTGACCCTATTTAATGTTTGGCTTATATTTTCTATTAATCGAAGAATATCTCTTAATATCTTTCTTAGATGAGTCGGAAGTCAAATTATTTTAATGCAGTTTTGTTCCAAAGATCAATTGAATTCTAAAAACACCTTTATAATTGAAATGGGGCAATTTTTGAGGAAGATATGGCCATTTATTTCAAGGTAGAGGCCATTTAATGCTTTCCATATATTTTCTATTTATCGAAGAATATCCCTTAATATCTTTCTTAGATGAGTCGGAAGTCAAATTATTTTAATGCAGTTTTGTTTCAAAGATTGTTTGAATTCTAAAAACATTTTTATAATTGAAATGGGGCAATTTTTGACGAAGATATGGCCATTTATTTCAAGGTAGACCCTATTTAATGCTTTCCATATATTTTCTATTTATCAAAGAATATCCCTTAATATCTTTCTTAGATGAGTCGGAAGTCAAATTATTTTAATGCAGTTTTGTTTCAAAGATCGAGTGAATTCTAAAAACATCCTTATAATTGAAATGGGGCAATTTTTGACGAAGATATGGCCATTTATTTCAAGGTAGACCCTATTTAATGCTTTCCAAATATTTTCTATTTATCGAAGAATATCCCTTAATATCTTTCTTAGATGAGTCGAAAGTCAAATTATTTTAATGCAGTTTTGTTCCAAAGATCGAGTTCTAAAAACACCTTTATAATTGAAATGGGGCAATTTTTGACGAAGATATGGCCATTTATTTCAAGGTAGACCCTATTTAATGCTTTCCATATATTTTCTATTTATCGAAGAATATCCCTTAATATCTTTCTTAGATGAGTCGGAAGTCAAATTATTTTAATGCAGTTTTCTTTCAAAGATCGAGTGAATTCTAAAAACATCTTTATAATTGAAATGGGGCAATTTTTGACGAAGATATGGCCATTTATTTCAAGGTAGACCCTATTTAATGCTTTCCATATATTTTCTATTTATCGAAGAATATCCCTTAATATCTTTCTTAGATGAGTCGGAAGTCAAATTATTTTAAAGCAGTTTTGTTTCAAAGATCAAGTGAATTCTAAAAACACCTTTATAATTGAAATGGGGCAATTTTAGACGAAGATATGGCCATTTATTTCAAGGTAGACCCTATTTAATGCTTTCCATATATTTTCTATTTATCGAAGAATATCCCTTAATATCTTTCTTAGACGAGTCGGAAGTCAAATTATTTTAATGCAGTTTTGTTTCAAAGATTGATTGAATTCTAAAAACACCTTTATAATTGAAATGGGGCAATTTGAGACGAAGATATGGCCATTTATTTCAAGGTTGACCCTATTTAATGCTTTCCATATATTTTCTATTTATCGAAGAATATTCCTTAATATCTTTCTTAGATGAGTCGGAAATCAAATTATTTTAATGCAGTTTTGTTCTTATGATCGAGCGAATTCTAAAAACACCTTTATAATTGAAATGGGGCAATTTTTGACGAAGATATGGCCATTTATTTCAAGGTAGACCCTATTTAATGTTTGGCTTATATTTTCTATTAATCGAAGAATATCCCTTAATATCTTTCTTAGATGAGTCGGAAGTCAAATTATTTTAATGCAGTTTTGTTCCAAAGATCGATTGAATTCTAAAAACACCTTTATAATTGTAATGGGGCAATTTTTGACGAAGATATGGCCATTTATTTCAAGGTAGACCCTATTTAATGCTTTCCATATATTTTCTATTTATCGAAGAATATCCCTTAATATCTTTCTTAGATGAGTCGGAAGTCAAATTATTTTAATGCAGTTTTGTTTCAAAGATTGTTTGAATTCTAAAAACATCTTTATAATTGAAATGGGGCAATTTTTGACGAAGATATGGCCATTTATTTCAAGGTAGACCCTATTTAATGCTTTCCATATATTTTCTATTTATCGAAGAATATCCCTTAATATCTTTCTTAGATGAGTCGGAAGTCAAATTATTTTAATGCAGTTTTGTTCCAAAGATCGATTGGAATTCTAAAAACACCTTTATAATTGCAATGGGGCAATTTTTGACGAAGATATGTCCATTTATTTCAAGGTAGACCCTATTTAATGCTTTCCATATATTTTCTATTTATCGAAGAATATCCCTTAATATCTTTCTTAGATGAGTCGGAAGTCAAATTATTTTAATGCAGTTTTGTTCCAAAGATTGAGTGAATTCTAAAAACACCTTTATAATTGAAATGGGGCAATTTTTGACGAAGATATGGCCATTTATTTCAAGGTAGACCCTATTTAATGTTTGGCTTATATTTTCTATTAATCGAAGAATATCCCTTAATATCTTTCTTAGATGAGTCGGAAGTCAAATTATTTTAATGCAGTTTTGTTCCAAAGATCGAGCGAATTCTAAAAACACCTTTATAATTGAAATGGGGCAATTTTTGACGAAGATATGGCCATTTATTTCAAGGTAGACCCTATTTAATGCTTTCCATATATTTTCTATTTATCGAAGAATATCCCTTAATATCTTTCTTAGATGAGTCGGAAGTCAAATTATTTTAATGCAGTTTTGTTTCAAAGATTGTTTGAATTCTAAAAACATCTTTATAATTGAAATGGGGCAATTTTTGACGAAGATATGGCCATTTATTTCAAGGTAGACCCTATTTAATGCTTTCCATATATTTTCTATTTATCGAAGAATATCCCTTAATATCTTTCTTAGATGAGTCGGAAGTCAAATTATTTTAATGCAGTTTTGTTCCAAAGATCAGTGAATTCTAAAAACACCTTTATAATTGCAATGGGGCAATTTTTGACGAAGATATGTCCATTTATTTCAAGGTAGACCCTATTTAATGCTTTCCATATATTTTCAATTTATCGAAGAATATCCCTTAATATCTTTCTTAGATGAGTCGGAAGTCAAATTATTTTAATGCAGTTTTGTTCCAAAGATCGAGTGAATTCTAAAAACACCTTTATAATTAAAATGGGGCAATTTTTGACGAAGATATGGCCATTTATTTCAAGGTAGACCCTATTTAATGTTTGGCTTATATTTTCTATTAATCGAAGAATATCCCTTAATATCATTCTTAGATGAGTCGGAAGTCAAATTATTTTAATGCAGTTTTGTTCCAAAGATCAAGTGAATTCTAAAAACACCTTTATAATTGAAATGGGGCAATTTTAGACAAAGATATGGCCATTTATTTCAAGGTTGACCCTATTTAATGTTTGGCTTAGTTTTCTATTAATCGAAGAATATCTCTTAATATATTTCTTAGATGAGTCGGAAGTCAGACTATTTTAATGCAGTTTTGTTCCAAAGATTGAACGAATTCCAAAAACACCTTTATATTTGAAATGGGGCAATTTTAGACGAAGATATGGCCATTTATTTCAAGGTAGACCCTATTTAATGCTTTCCATATATTTTCTATTATTCGAAGAATATCCCTTAATATCTTTCTTAGATGAGTCGGAAATCAAATTATTTTAATGCAGTTTTGTTCCAAAGAATTGTAAAAACACCTTTATAATTGAAATGGGGCAATTTTTTACGAAGATATGGCCATTTATTTCAAGGTAGACCCTATTTAATGCTTTCCATATATTTTCTATTTATCGAAGAATATCCCTTAATATCTTTCTTAGACGAGTCGGAAGTCAAATTATTTTAATGCAGTTTTGTTTCAAAGATTGAATGAATTCTAAAAACAGCTTTATAATTGAAATGGGGCAATTTTTGACGAAGATATGGCCATTTATTTCAAGGTAGACCCTATTTAATGCTTTCCATATATTTTCTATTTATCGAAGAATATCCCTTAATATCTTTCTTAGATGAGTCGGAAGTCAAATTATTTTAATGCAGTTTTGTTCAAAAGAATTCTAAAAACACCTTTATGCTTGAAATGGGGCAATTTTTGACGAAGATATGGCCATTTATTTCAAGGTAGAGCCTATTTAATGCTTTCCATATATTTTCAATTTATCGAAGAATATCCCTTAATATCTTTCTTAGATGAGTCGGAAGTCAAATTATTTTAATGCAGTTTTGTTTCAAAGATCAAGTGAATTCTAAAAACACCTTTATAACTGAAATGGGGCAATTTTAGACAAAGATATGGCCATTTATTTCAAGGTAGACCCTATTTAATGCTTTCCATATATTTTCTATTTATCGAAGAATATCCCTTAATATCTTTCTTAGATGAGTCGGAAGTCAAATTATTTTAATGCAGTTTTGTTCCAAAGATCGAGCGAATTCTAAAAACATCTTTATAATTGAAATGGGGCAATTTTTGACGAAGATATGGCCATTTATTTCAAGGTAGACCCTATTTAATGCTTTCCATATATTTTCTATTTATCGAAGAATATCCCTTAATATCTTTCTTAGATGAGTCGGAAGTCAAATTATTTTAATGCAGTTTTGTTCCAAAGAATTCTAAAAACACCTTTATAATTGCAATGGGGCAATTTTTGACGAAGATATGTCCATTTATTTCAAGGTAGACCCTATTTAATGCTTTCCATATATTTTCTATTTATCGAAGAATATCCCTTAATATCTTTCTTAGATGAGTCGGAAGTCAAATTATTTTAAGGCAGTTTTGTTCCAAAGATTGAGTGAATTCTAAAAACAGCTTTATAATTGAAATGGGGCAATTTTTGACGAACATATTGCCATTTATATTAAGGTAGACCCTATTTAATGCTTTCCATATATTTTCTGTTAATCAAGAATATCCCTTAATATCTTTCTTAGATGAGTCGGAAGTCAAATTATTTTAATGCAGTTTTGTTCCAAAGATCAAGTGAATTCTAAAAACACCTTTATAATTGAAATGTGGCAATTTGAGACAAAGATATGGCCATTTATTTCAAGGTGGACCCTATTTAATGTTTGCCTTATATTTGCTATTAATCGAAGAATATCTCTTAATATCTTTGTTAGATGAGTCGGAAGTCAAATTATTTTAATGCAGTTTTGTTTTAAAGATCGATTGAATTCTAAAAACACCTTTATAATTGAAATGGGGCAATTTTGGACGAAGATATGGCCATTTATTTCAAGGTAGACCCTATTTAATGCTTTCCATATATTTTCTATTATTCGAAGAATATCCCTTAATATCTTTCTTAGATGAGTCGGAAGTCAAATTATTTTAATACAGTTTTGTTCCAAAGAATTCTAAAAACACCATTATAATTGCAATGGGGCAATTTTTGACGAAGATATGTCCATTTATTTCAAAGTAGACCCTATTTAATGCTTTCCATATATTTTCTATTTATCGAAGAATATCCCTTAATATCTTTCTTAGATGAGTCGGAAGTCAAATTATTTTAATGCAGTTTTGATTCAAAGATTGTTTGAATTCTAAAAACATCTTTATAATTGAAATGGGGCAATTTTTGACGAAGATATGGCCATTTATTTCAAGGTAGACCCTATTTAATGTTTGGCTTATATTTTCTATTAATCGAAGAATATCCCTTAATATCTTTCTTAGACGAGTCGGAAGTCAAATTATTTTAATGCAGTTTTGTTCCAAAGATCAAGCGAATTCTAAAAACACCTTTATAATTGAAATGGGGCAATTTTTGACGAAGATATGGCCATTTATTTCAAGGTAAACCCTATTTAATGCTTTCCATATATTTTCTTTTCATCGAAGAATATCCCTTAATATCTTTCTTAGATGAGTTGGAAGTCAAATTATTTTAATGCAGGTTTGTTCAAAGATTGAGTGAATTCTAAAAACACCGCGATAATTGCATTGGGGCAATTTTTGACGAAGATATGTCCATTTATTTCAAGGTAGACCCTATTTAACGCTTTCCATATATTTTCTATTTATCGAAGAATATCCCTTAATATCTTTCTTAGATGAGTCGGAAGTCAAATTATTTTAATGCAGTTTTGTTTCAAAGATCGATTGAATTCTAAAAACACCTTTATAATTGAAATGGGGCAATTTTTGACGAAGATATGGCCATTTATTTCAAGGTAGACCCTATTTAATGTTTGGCTTATATTTTCTATTAATCGAAGAATATCCCTTAATATCTTTCTTAGATGAGTCGGAAGTCAAATTATTTTAATGCAGTTTTGTTCCAAAGATCAAGCGAATTCTAAAAACATCTTTATAATTGAAATGGGGCAATTTTTGACGAAGATATGGCCATTTATTTCAAGGTAGACCCTATTTAATGCTTTCCATATATTTTCTATTTATCGAAGAATATCCCTTAATATCTTTCTTAGATGAGTCGGAAGTCAAATAATTTTAATGCAGTTTTGTTCCAAAGATCGAGTGAATTCTAAAAACACCTTCATACTTGAAATGGGGCAATTTTTGACGAAGATATGGCCATTTTTTTCAAGGTAGACCCTATTTAATGCTTTCCATATATTTTCTATTTATCGAAGAATATCCCTTAATATCTTTCTTAAATGAGCCGGAAGTCAAATTATTTTAATGCAGTTTCGTTTCAAAGATCAAGTGAATTCTAAAAACACCTTTATAATTGAAATGGGGCAATTTTTGACAAAGACATGGCCATTTATTTCAAGGTAGACCCTAATTAATGCTTCCCATATATTTTCTGTTAATCAAGAATATCCCTTAATATCTTTCTTAGATGAGTCGGAAGTCAAATTATTTTAATGCAGTTTTGTTTCAAAGATTGAGTGAATTCTAAAAACACCTTTATAATTGAAATGGGGCAATTTGACAAAAAGATATGGCCATTTATTTCAAGGTAGACCCTATTTAATGTTTGGCTTATATTTTCTATTAACCGAAGAATATCCCTTAATATCTTTCTTAGATGAGTCGGAAGTCAAATTATTTTAATGCAGTTTTGTTTCAAAGATCAAGTGAATTCTAAAAACACCTTTATAATTGAAATGGGGCAATTTTAGACAAAGATATGGCCATTTAATTTAAGGTTGACCCTATTTAATCTTTGGCTTATATTTTCTATTAATCGAAGAATATCTCTTAATATCTTTCTTAGATGAGTCGGAAGTCAAACTATTTTAATGCAGTTTTGTTCCGAAGATTGAACGAATTCCAAAAACACCTTTATAATTGAAATGGGGCAATTTTTGACGAAGATATGGCCATTTATTTCAAGGTAGAGCCTATTTAATGCTTTCCATATATTTTCTATTATTCGAAGAATATCCCTTAATATCTTTCTTAGATGAGTCGGAAGTCAAATTATTTTAATGCAGTTTTGTTTCAAGAACGAAGAATATCCCTTAATATCTTTCTTAGATGAGTCGAAAGTCAAATTATTTTAATGCAGTTTTGTTCCAAAGAATTGTAAAAACACCTTTATAATTGAAATGGGGCAATTTTTGACGAAGATATGGCCATTTATTTCAAGGTAGACCCTATTTAATGTTTGGCTTATATTTTCTATTAATCGAAGAATATCCCTTAATATCTTTCTTAGATGAGTCGGAAGTCAAATTATTTTAATGCAGGTTTGTTCCAAAGATCGAGTGAACTCTAAAAACACCTTTATAATTGAAATGGGGCAATTTTAGACAAAGATATGGCCAATTATTTCAAGGTAGACCTTATTTAATGCTTTCCATATATTTTCTATTTATCGAAGAATATCCCTTAATATCTTTCTTAGATGAGTCGGAAGTCAAATTATTTTAATGCAGTTTTGTTCCAAAGATCAATGAATTTTAAAAACACCTTTATGCTTGAAATGGGGCAATTTTTGACGAAGATATGGCCATTTATTTCAAGGTAGAGCCTATTTAATGCTTTCCATATATTTTCTATTTATCGAAGAATATCCCTTAATATCTTTCTTGGATGGGTCGGAAGTCAAATTATTTTAATGCAGTTTTGTTTCAAAGATCAAGTGAATTCTAAAAACACCTTTATAATTGAAATGGGGCAATTTTAGACAAAGATATGGCCATTTATTTCAAGGTAGACCCTATTTAATGCTTTCCATATATTTTCTATTTATCGAAGAATATCCCTTAATATCTTTCTTAGATGAGTCGGAAGTCAAATTATTTTAATGCAGTTTTGTTCCAAAGATCGAGCGAATTCTAATAACATCTTTATAATTGAAATGGGGCAATTTTTGACGAAGATATGGCCATTTATTTCAAGGTAGACCCTATTTAATGCTTTCCATATATTTTCTATTTATCGAAGAATATCCCTTAATATCTTTCTTAGATGAGTCGGAAGTCAAATTATTTTAATGCAGTTTTCTTCCAAAGATTGAGTGAATTCTAAAAACAGCTTTATAATTGCAATGGGGCAATTTTTGACGAAGATATGTCCATTTATTTCAAGGTAGACCCTATTTAATGCTTTCCATATATTTTCTATTTATCGAAGAATATCCCTTAATATCTTTCTTAGATGAGTCGGAAGTCAAATTATTTTAATGCAGTTTTGTTCCAAAGATTGAGTGAATTCTAAAAACAGCTTTATAATTGACATGGGGCAATTTTTGACGAACATATTGCCATTTATATTAAGGTAGACCCTATTTAATGCTTTCCATATATTTTCTGTTAATCAAGAATATCCCTTAATATCTTTCTTAGATGAGTCGGAAGTCAAATTATTTTAATGCAGTTTTGTTTCAAAGATCAAGTGAATTCTAAAAACACCTTTATAATTGAAATGGGGCAATTTGAGACAAAGATATGGCCATTTATTTCAAGGTGGACCCTATTTAATGTTTGCCTTATATTTTCTATTAATCGAAGAATATCTCTTAATATCTTTCTTAGATGAGTCGAAAGTCAATTTATCTTAATGTAGTTTTGTTTCAAAGATCGATTGAATTCTAAAAACACCTTTATAATTGAAATGGGGCAATTTTGGACGAAGATATGGCCATTTATTTCAAGGTAGTCCATATTTAACGCTTTCCATATATTTTCTGTTAATCAACAATATCCCTTAATATCTTTCTTAGATGAGTCGGAAGTCAAACTATTTTAATGCAGTTTTGTTCTAAAGATCGAGCGAATTCTAAAAACACCGTTATAATTGAAATGGGGCAATTTTTGACGAAGATATGGCCATTTATTTCAAGGTAGACCCTATTTAATGCTTTCCATATATTTTCTATTTATCGAAGAATATCTCTTAATATCTTTCTTAGATGAGTCGGAAGTCAAATTATTTTAATGCAGTTTTGTTCCAAAGATCGAGTCAATTCTAAAAACGCCTTTATAATTGAAATGGGGCAATTTTGGGCGAAGATATGGCCATTTATTTCAAGGTAGACCCTATATAATGCTTTCCATATATTTTCTGTAAATCAACAATATCCCTTAATATCTTTCTTAGATGAGTCGGAAGTCAAATTATTTTAATGCAGTCTTTTTCCAAAGATTGAGTGAATTCTAAAAATACCTTTATAATTGAAATGGGGCAATTTTAGACAAAGATATGGCCATTTATTTCAAGGTTGACCCTATTTAATGTTTGCCTTATATTTTCTATTAATCGAAGAATATCACTTAATATCTTTCTTACATGAGTCGGAAGTCAAATTATTTTAATGCAGTTTTGTTCCAAAGATCGAGTGAATTCTAAAATCACCTTTATAATTAAAATGGGACAATTTTTGACGAAGATATGGCCATTTATTTCAAGGTAGAGGCTATTTAATGCTTTCCATATATTTTCGATTTATCGAAGAATATCCCTTAATATCTTTCTTAGATGAGTCGGAAGTCAAATTATTTTAATGCAGTTTTGTTCCAAAGATCAAGTGAATTCTAAAAACACCTTTATAATTGAAATGGGGCAATTTTTGACGAAGATATGGCCATTTATTTCAAGGTAGACCCTATTTAATGCTTTCCATATATTTTCTATTTATTGAAGAATATCCCTTAATATCTTTCTTAGATGAGTCGGAAGTCAAATTATTTTAATGCAGTTTTGTTCCAAAGATCGAGTCATTTCTAAAAACGCCTTTACAATTGAAATGGGGCAATTTTGGACGAAGATATGGCCATTTATTTCAAGGTAGACCCTATGTAATGTTTGGCTTATATTTTCTATTAATCGAAGAATATCCCTTAATATCTTTCTTAGATGAGTCGGAAGTCAAATTATTTTAATGCAGTTTTGTTCCAAAGATTGAGTGAATTCTAAAAACAGCTTTATAATTGCAATGGGGCAATTTTTGACGAAGATATGTCCATTTATTTCAAGGTAGACCCTATTTAATGCTTTCCATATATTTTCTATTTATCGAAGAATATCCCTTAATATCTTTCTTAGATGAGTCGGAAGTCAAATAATTTTAATGCAGTTTTGTTCCAAAGATCGAGTGAATTCTAAAAACACCTTTATAATTGAAATGGGGCAATTTTAGACAAAGATATGGCCATTTAATTTAAGGTTGACCCTATTTAATCTTTGGCTTATATTTTCTATTAATCGAAGAATATCTCTTAATATCTTTCTTAGATGAGTCGGAAGTCAAACTATTTTAATGCAGTTTTGTTCCGAAGATTGAACGAATTCCAAAAACACCTTTATAATTGAAATGGGGCAATTTTAGACGAAGATATGGCCATTTATTTCAAGGTAGACCCTATTTAATGCTTTCCATATATTTTCTATTATTCGAAGAATATCCCTTAATATCTTTCTTAGATGAGTTGGAAGTCAAATTATTTTAATGCAGCTTTGTTCCAAAGATCAAGTGAATTTTGAAAACGCCTTTATGCTTGAAATGGGGCAATTTTTGACGAAGATATGGCCATTTATTTCAAGGTAGACCCTATTTAATGCTTTCCATATATTTTCTATTTATCGAAGAATATCCCTTAATATCTTTCTTAGATGAGTCGGAAGTCAAATTATTTTAATGCAGTTTTGTTTCAAGAACGAAGAATATCCCTTAATATCTTTCTTAGATGAGTCGAAAGTCAAATTATTTTAATGCAGTTTTGTTCCAAAGAATTGTAAAAACACATTTATAATTGAAATGGAGCAATTTTTTACGAAGATATGGCCATTTATTTCAAGGTAGACCCTATTTAATGCTTTCCATATATTTTCTATTTATCGAAGAATATCCCTTAATATCTTTCTTAGACGAGTCGGAAGTCAAATTATTTTAATGCAGGTTTGTTTCAAAGATTAAGCGAATTCTAAAAACACCTTTATAATTGAAATGGGGCAATTTTTGACGAAGATATGGCCATTTTTTTCAAGGTAGACCCTATTTAATGCTTTCCATATATTTTCTATTTATCGAAGAATATCCCTTAATATCTTTCTTTGATGAGTCGGAAGTCAAATTATTTTAATGCAGTTTTGTTCCAAAGATTGAGTGAATTTTAAAAACACCTTTATGCTTGAAATGGGGCAATTTTTGACGAAGATATGGCCATTTATTTCAAGGTAGAGCCTATTTAATGCTTTCCATATATTTTCTATTTATCGAAGAATATCCCTTAATATCTTTCTTGGATGGGTCGGAAGTCAAATTATTTTAATGCAGTTTTGTTTCAAAGATCAAGTGAATTCTAAAAACACCTTTATAATTGAAATGGGGCAATTTTTGACGAAGATATGGCCATTTATTTCAAGGTAGACCCTATTTAATGCTTTCCATATATTTTCTATTTATCGAAGAATATCCCTTAATATCTTTCTTAGATGAGTCGGGAGTCAAATTATTTTAATGCAGTTTTGTTCCAAAGATCGAGCGAATTCTAAAAACATCCTTGATAATTGAAATGGGGCAATTTTTGACGAAGATATGGCCATTTATTTCATGGTAGACCCTATTTAATGCTTTCCATATATTTTCTATTTATCGAAGAATATCCCTTAATATCTTTCTTAGATGAGTCGGAAGTCAAATTATTTTAATGCAGTTTTGTTCCAAAGATTGAGTGAATTCTAAAAACAGCTTTATAATTGCAATGGGGCAATTTTTGACGAAGATATGTCCATTTATTTCAAGGTAGACCCTATTTAATGCTTTCCATATATTTTCTATTTATCGAAGAATATCCCTTAATATCTTTCTTAGATGAGTCGGAAGTCAAATTATTTTAATGCAGTTTTGTTCCAAAGATTGAGTGAATTCTAAAAACAGCTTTATAATTGACATGGGGCAATTTTTGACGAACATATTGCCATTTATATTAAGGTAGACCCTATTTAATGCTTTCCATATATTTTCTGTTAATCAAGAATATCCCTTAATATCTTTCTTAGATGAGTCGGAAGTCAAATTATTTTAATGCAGTTTTGTTCCAAAGATCAAGTGAATTCTAAAAACACCTTTGTAATTGAAATGGGGCAATTTGAGACAAAGATATGGCCATTTATTTCAAGGTGGACCCTATTTAATGTTTGCCTTATATTTTCTATTAATCGAAGAATATCTCTTAATATCTTTCTTAGATGAGTCGGAAGTCAAATTATTTTAATGTAGTTGTGTTTCAAAGATCGATTGAATTTCTAAAAACAACCCTTTATAATGATAATGGGGGCAATTTTCGAACGAAAGATATGGCCATTTATTTCAAGGTAGTCCATATTTATACGCTTTCCATATATTTTTCTGTTAATCAACAATATCCCTTAATATCTTTCTTAGATGAGTCGGAAGTCAAACTATTTTAATGCAGTTTTGTTCCAAAGATCGAGCGAATTCTATAAACACCGTTATAATTGAAATGGGGCAATTTTTGACGAAGATATGGCCATTTATTTCAAGGTAGACCCTATTTAATGCTTTCCATATATTTTCTATTTATCGAAGAATATCTCTTAATATCGTTCTTAGATGAGTCGGAAGTCAAATTATTTTAATGCAGTTTTGTTCCAAAGATCGAGTCAATTCTAAAAACGCCTTTATAATTGAAATGGGGCAATTTTGGGCGAAGATATGGCCATTTATTTCAAGGTAGACCCTATTTAATGCTTTCCATATATTTTCTATTTATCGAAGAATATCCCTTAATATCTTTCTTAGATGAGTCGGAAGTCAAATTATTTTAATGCAGTCTTTTTCCAAAGATTGAGTGAATTCTAAAAATACCTTTATAATTGAAATGGGGCAATTTTAGACAAAGATATGGCCATTTATTTCAAGGTTGACCCTATTTAATGTTTGCCTTATATTTTCTATTAATCGAAGAATATCCCTTAATATCTTTCTTAGATGAGTCGGAAGTCAAATTATTTTAATGCAGTTTTGTTCCAAAGATCGAGTGAATTCTAAAATCACCTTTATAATTGAAATGGGGCAATTTTTGACGAAGATATGGCCATTTATTTCAAGGTAGAGGCTATTTAATGCTTTCCATATATTTTCGATTTATCGAAGAATATCCCTTAATATCTTTCTTAGATGAGTCGGAAGTCAAATTATTTTAATGCAGTTTTGTTCCAAAGATCAAGTGAATTCTAAAAACACCTTTATAATTGAAATGGGGCAATTTTTGACGAAGATATGGCCATTTATTTCAAGGTAGACCCTATTTAATGCTTTCCATATATTTTCTATTTATTGAAGAATATCCCTTAATATCTTTCTTAGATGAGTCGGAAGTCAAATTATTTTAATGCAGTTTTGTTCCAAAGATCGAGTCATTTCTAAAAACGCCTTTACAATTGAAATGGGGCAATTTTGGACGAAGATATGGCCATTTATTTCAAGGTAGACCCTATGTAATGTTTGGCTTATATTTTCTCTTAATCGAAGAATATCCCTTAATATCTTTCTTAGATGAGTCGGAAGTCAAATTATTTTAATGCAGTTTTGTTCCAAAGATTAAGTGAATTCTAAAAACAGCTTTATAATTGAAATGGGGCAATTTTTGACGAAGATATGTCCATTTATTTCAAGGTAGACCCTATTTAATGCTTTCCATATATTTTCTATTTATCGAAGAATATCCCTTAATATCTTTCTTAGATGAGTCGGAAGTCAAATTATTTTAATGCATTTTTGTTCCAAAGATTGAGTGAATTCTAAAAACAGCTTTATAATTGACATGGGGCAATTTTTGACGAACATATTGCCATTTATATTAAGGTAGACCCTATTTAATGCTTTCCATATATTTTCTGTTAATCAAGAATATCCCTTAATATCTTTCTTAGATGAGTCGGAAGTCAAATTATTTTAATGCAGTTTTGTTTCAAAGATCAAGTGAATTCTAAAAACACCTTTATAATTGAAATGGGGCAGTTTGAGACAAAGATATGGCCATTTATTTCAAGGTGGACCCTATTTAATGTTTGCCTCATATTTTCTATTTATCTAAGAATATCCCTTAATATCTTTCTTAGATGAGTCGGAAGTCAAATTATTTTAATGCAGTTTTGTTCCAAAGATCAAGTAAATTCTAAAAACACCTTTATAATTGAAATGGGGCAATTTTTGACGAAGATATGGCCATTTATTTCAAGGTAGACACTATTTAATGCTTTCCATATATTTTCTATTTATCGAAGAATATCCCTTAATATCTTTCTTAGATGAGTCGGAAGTCAAATTATTTTAATGCAGTTTTGTTCCAAAGATCAAGTGAATTCTAAAAACACCTTTATAATTGAAATGGGGCAATTTTTGACGAAGATATGGCCATTTATTTCAAGGTAGACCCTATTTAATGCTTTCCATATATTTTCTATTTATCGAAGAATATCCCTTAATATCTTTTTTAGATGAGTCGGAAGTCAAATTATTTTAATGCAGTTTTCTTCCAAAGATCGAGTGAATTCTAAAAACACCTTTATAATTGAAATGGGGCAATTTTTGACGAAGATATGGCCATTTATTTCAAGGTAGACACTATTTAATGGTTTCCATATATTTTCTATTTATCGAAGAATATCTTTTAATATCTTTCTTAGATGAGTCGGAAGTGAAATTATTTTAATGCAGTTTTGTTTCAAAGATCAAGTGAATTCTAAAAACACCTTTATAATTGAAATGGGGCAATTTTTGACGAAGATATGGCCATTTATTTCAAGGTAGACCCTATTTAATGCTTTCCGTATATTTTCTATTTATCGAAGAATATCTCTTAATATCTTTCTTAGATGAGTCGGAAGTCAAATTATTTTAATGCAGTTTTGTTCCAAAGATCAAGTGAATTCTAAAAACACCTTTATAATTGAAGTGGGGCAATTTTTGACGAAGATATGGCCATTTATTTCAAGGTGGACCCTATTTAATGCTTTCCATATATTTTCTATTTATCGAAGAATATCCCTTAATATCTTTCTTAGATGAGTCGGAAGTCAAATTATTTTAATGCAGTTTTGTTTCAAATATCAAGTGAATTCTAAAAACACCTTTATAATTGAAATGGGGCAATTTTTGACGAAGATATGGCCATTTATTTCAAGGTAGACCCTATTTAATGCTTTCCATATATTTTTCTATTTATCGAAGAATATCCCTTAATATCTATCTTAGATGAGTCGGAAGTCAAATTATTTTATTGCAGTTTTCTTTCAAAGATCGAGTGAATTCTAAAAACACCTTTATAATTGAAATGGGGCAATTTTTGACGAAGATATGGCCATTTATTTCAAGGTAGACCCTATTTAATGCTTTCCATATATTTTCTATTTATCGAAGAATATCCCTTAATATCTTGCTTAGATGAGTCGGAAGTCAAATTATTTTAATGCAGTTTTGTTTCAAAGATTAAGCGAATTCTAAAAACACCTTTATAATTGAAGTGGGGCAATTTTTGACGAAGATATGGCCATTTATTTCAAGGTAGACCCTATTTAATGCTTTCCATATATTTTCTATTTATCGAAGAATATCCCTTAATATCTTTCTTAGATGAGTCGGAAGTCAAATTATTTTAATGCAGTTTTGTTCCAAAGATCAAGCGAATTCTAAAAACACCTTTATAATTGAAATTGGGCAATTTTAGATGAAGATATGGCCATTTATTTCAAGGTAGACCCTATTTAATGCTTTCCATATATTTTCTATTTATCGAAGAATATCCCTTAATATCTTTCTTAGATGAGTCGGAAGTCAAATTATTTTAATGCAGTTTTATTCCAAAGATCAAGTGAATTCTAAAAACACCTTTATAATTGAAATGGGGCAATTTTTGACGAAGATATGGCCATTTATTTCAAGGTTGACCCTATTTAATGCTTTCCATATATTTTCTATTTATCGAAGAATATCCCTTAATATCTTTCTTAGATGAGTCGGAAGTCAAATTATTTTAATGCAGTTTTGTTCCAAAGATCGAGTGAATTCTAAAAACACCTTTATAATTGAAATGGGGCAATTTTTGACGAAGATATGGCCATTTATTTCAATGTAGACCCTATTTAATGCTTTCCATATATTTTCTATTTATCGAAGAATATCCCTTAATATCTTTCTTAGATGAGTAGGAAGTCAAATTATTTTAATGCAGTTTTATTTCAAAGATCAAGTAAATTCTAAAAACACCTTTATAATTGAAATGGGGCAATTTTTGACGAAGATATGGCCATTTATTTCAAGGTAGACCCTATTTAATGCTTTCCATATATTTTCTATTTATCGAAGAATATCCCTTAATATCTTTTTTAGATGAGTCGGAAGTCAAATTATTTTAATGCAGTTTTGTTTCAAAGATTAAGCGAATTCTAAAAACACCTTTATAATTGAAGTGGGGCAATTTTTGACGAAGATATGGCCATTTATTTCAAGGTAGACCCTATTTAATGCTTTCCATCTATTTTCTATTTATCGAAGAATATCCCTTAATATCTTTTTTAGATGAGTCGGAAGTCAAATTATTTTAATGCAGTTTTCTTCCAAAGATTGGGTGAATTCTAAAAACACCTTTATAATTGAAATGGGGCAATTTTTGACGAAGATATGGCCATTTAATTCAAGGTAGACCCTATTTAATGCTTTTCATATATTATCTATTTATCGAAGAATATCCCTTAATATCTTTCTTAGATGAGTCGGAAGTCAAATTATTTTAATGCAGTTTTGTTTCAAAGATTAAGCGAATTATAAAAACACCTTTATAATTGAAGTGGGGCAATTTTTGACGAAGATATGGCCATTTATTTCAAGGTAGACCCTATTTAATGCTTTCCATATATTTTCTATTTATCGAAGAATATCCCTTAATATCTTTTTTAGATAAGTCGGAAGTCAAATTATTTTAATGCAGTTTTATTCCAAAGATCAAGTGAATTCTAAAAACACCTTTATAATTGAAATGGGGCAATTTTTGACGAAGATATGGCCATTTATTTCAAGGTTGACCCTATTTAATGCTTTCCATCTATTTTCTATTTATCGAAGAATATCCCTTAATATCTTTTTTAGATGAGTCGGAAGTCAAATTATTTTAATGCAGTTTTCTTCCAAAGATTGGGTGAATTCTAAAAACACCTTTATAATTGAAATGGGGCAATTTTTGACGAAGATATGGCCATTTAATTCAAGGTAGACCCTATTTAATGCTTTCCATATATTTTCTATTTATCGAAGAATATCCCTTAATATCTTTCTTAGATGAGTCGGAAGTCAAATTATTTTAATGCAGTTTTATTCCAAAGATCAAGTGAATTCTAAAAACACCTTTATAATTGAAATGGGGCAATTTTTGACGAAGATATGGCCATTTATTTCAAGGTAGACCCTATTTAATGCTTTCCATATATTTTCTATTTATCGAAGAATATCCCTTAATATCTTTTTTAGATGAGTCGGAAGTCAAATTATTTTAATGCAGTTTTGTTTCAAAGATTAAGCGAATTCTAAAAACACCTTTATAATTGAAGTGGGGCAATTTTTGACGAAGATATGGCTATTTATTTCAAGGTAGACCCTATTTAATGCTTTCCATCTATTTTCTATTTATCGAAGAATATCCCTTAATATCTTTTTTAGATGAGTCGGAAGTCAAATTATTTTAATGCAGTTTTCTTCCAAAGATTGGGTGAATTCTAAAAACACCTTTATAATTGAAATGGGGCAATTTTTGACGAAGATATGGCCATTTATTTCAAGGTAGACCCTATTTAATGCTTTTCATATATTATCTATTTATCGAAGAATATCCCTTAATATCTTTCTTAGATGAGTCGGAAGTCAAATTATTTTAATGCAGTTTTGGTCTAAAGATCAAGCGAATTCTAAAAACATCTTTATAATTGAAATGGGGCAATTTTTGACGAAGATATGGCCATTTATTTCAAGGTAGACCCTATTTAATGCTTTCCATATATTTTCTATTTATCGAAGAATATCCCTTAATATCTTTCTTAGGTGAGTCGGAAGTCAAATTATTTTAATGCAGTTTTGGTCTAAAGATCAAGCGAATTCTAAAAACATCTTTATAATTGAAATTGGGCAATTTTAGATGAAGATATGGCCATTTATTTCAAGGTAGACCCTATTTAATGCATTCCATATATTTTCTATTTATCGAAGAATATCCCTTAATATCTTTCTTAGATGAGTCGGAAGTCAAATTATTTTAATGCAGTTTTGTTCCAAAGATCAAGTGAATTCTAAAAACACCTTTATTATTGAAATGGGGCAATTTTTGACGAAGATATGGCCATTTATTTCAAGGTAGACACTATTTAATGCTTTCCATATATTTTCTATTTATCGAAGAATATCCCTTAATATCTTTCTTAGATGAGTCGGAAGTCAAATTATTTTAATGCAGTTTTGTTCCAAAGATCGAGTGAATTCCAAAAACACCTTTATAATTGAAGTGGGGCAATTTTTGACGAAGATATGGCTATTTATTTCAAGGTAGACCCTATTTAATGCTTTCCATATATTTTCTATTTATCGAAGAATATCCCTTAATATCTTTTTTAGATGAGTAGGAAGTCAAATTATTTTAATGCAGTTTTGTTCCAAAGATTAAGTGAATTCTAAAAACACCTTTATAATTGAAGTGGGGCAATTTTTGACGAAGATATGGCCATTTATTTCAAGGTAGACCCTATTTAATGCTTTCCACATATTTTCTATTTATCGAAGAATGTCCCTTAATATCTTTCCTAGATGAGTCGGAAGTCAAATTGTTTTAATACAGTTTTGTTCCAAAGATCAAGTGAATTCTAAAAACACCTTTATAATTGAAATGGGGCAATTTTTGACGAAGATATGGCCATTTATTTCAAGGTAGACCCTATTTAATGCTTTCCATATATTTTCTATTTATCGAAGAATATCCCTTAATATCTTTTTTAGATGAGTCGGAAGTCAAATTATTTTAATGCAGTTTTGTTTCAAAGATTTAGCGAATTATAAAAACACCTGTATAATTGAAGTGGGGCAATTTTGACGAAGATATGGCTATTTATTTCAAGGTAGACCCTATTTAATGCTTTCCATATATTTTCTATTTATCGAAGAATATCCCTTAATATCTTTTTTAGATGAGTCGGAAGTCAAATTATTTTAATGCAGTTTTGTTTCAAAGATTAAGCGAATTCTAAAAACACCTTTATAATTGAAGTGGGGCAATTTTTGACGAAGATATGGCCATTTATTTCAAGGTAGACTCTGTTTAATGCTTTCCATATATTTTCTATTTATCGAAGAATATCCCTTAATATCTTTCTTAGATGAGTCGGAAGTCAAATTATTTTAATGCAGTTTTGTTCCAAAGATCAAGTGAATTCTAAAAACACCTTTATAATTGAAATGGGGCAATTTTTGACGAAGATATGGCCACTTATTTCAAGGTAGACCCTATTTAATGCTTTCCATATATTTTCTATTTATCGAAGAATATCCCTTAATATCTTTCTTAGATGAGTCGGAAGTCAAATTATTTTAATGCAGTTTTCTTCCAAAGATCGAGTGAATTCCAAAAACACCTTTATAATTGAAATGGGGCAATTTTTGACGAAGATATGGCCATTTATTTCAAGGTAGACCCTATTTAATGCTTTCCATATATTTTCTATTTATCGAAGAATATCCCTTAATGTCTTTCTTAGATGAGTCGGAAGTCAAATTATTTTAATGCAGTTTTGTTTCAAAGATTAAGCGAGTTATAAAAACACCTTTATAATTGAAGTGGGGCAATTTTTGACGAAGATATGGCCATTTATTTCAAGGTAGACCCTATTTAATGCTTTCCATATATTTTCTATTTATCGAAGAATATCCCTTAATATCTTTCTTAGATGAGTCGGAAGTCAAATTATTTTAATGCAGTTTTGTTTCAAAGATCAAGTGAATTCTAAAAACACCTTTATAATTGAAGTGGGGCAATTTTTGACGAAGATATGGCTATTTATTTCAAGGTAGACCCTATTTAATGCTTTCCATATATTTTCTATTTATCGAAGAATATCCCTTAATATCTTTTTTAGATGAGTCGGAAGTCAAATTATTTTAATGCAGTTTTGTTCCAAAGATTGAGTGGATTCTAAAAACACCTTTATAATTGAAGTGGGGCAATTTTTGACGAAGATATGGCCATTTATTTCAAGGTAGATACTATTTAATGCTTTCCATATATTTTCTATTTATCGAAGAATGTCCCTTAATATCTTTCTTAGATGAGTCGGAAGTCAAATTATTTTAATGCAGTTTTGTTCCAAAGATCAAGTGAATTCCAAAAACACCTTTATAATTGAAATGGGGCAATTTTAGATGAAGATATGGCCATTTATTTCAAGGTAGACCCTATTTAATGCTTTCCATATATTTTCTATTTATCGAAGAATATCCCTTAATATCTTTTTTAGATGAGTCGGAAGTCAAATTATTTTAATGCAGTTTTGTTCCAAAGATCAAGTGAATTCTAAAAACACCTTTATTATTGAAATGGGGCAATTTTTGACGAAGATATGGCCATTTATTTCCATTTATTTTCTATTTATCGAAGAATATCCCTTAATATCTTTCTTAGATGAGTCGGAAGTCAAATTATTTTAATGCAGTTTTGTTTCAAAGATCAAGTGAATTCTAAAAACACCTTTATAATTGAAGTGGGGCAATTTTTGACGAAGATATGGCTATTTATTTCAAGGTAGACCCTATTTAATGCTTTCCATATATTTTCTATTTATCGAAGAATATCCCTTAATATCTTTTTTAGATGAGTCGGAAGTCAAATTATTTTAATGCAGTTTTGTTTCAAAGATTAAGCGAATTCTAAAAACACCTTTATAATTGAAGTGGGGCAATTTTTGACGAAGATATGGCCATTTATTTCAAGGTAGACCCTATTTAATGCTTTCCATATATTTTCTATTTATCGAAGAATATCCCTTAATGTCTTTCTTAGATGAGTCGGAAGTCAAATTATTTTAATGCAGTTTTGTTTCAAAGATTAAGCGAGTTATAAAAACACCTTTATAATTGAAGTGGGGCAATTTTTGACGAAGATATGGCCATTTATTTCAAGGTAGACCCTATTTAATGCTTTCCATATATTTTCTATTTATCGAAGAATATCCCTTAATATCTTTCTTAGATGAGTCGGAAGTCAAATTATTTTAATGCAGTTTTGTTCCAAAGATCAAGTGAATTCCAAAAACGCCTTTATAATTGAAGTGGGGCAATTTTTGACGAAGATATGGCTATTTATTTCAAGGTAGACCCTATTTAATGCTTTCCATATATTTTCTATTTATCGAAGAATATCCCTTAATATCTTTTTTAGATGAGTCGGAAGTCAAATTATTTTAATGCAGTTTTGTTCCAAAGATCAAGTGAATTCCAAAAACACCTTTATAATTGAAGTGGGGCAACTTTTGACGAAGATATGGCCATTTATTTCAAGGTAGATACTATTTAATGCTTTCCATATATTTTCTATTTATCGAAGAATATCCCTTAATATCTTTCTTAGATGAGTCGGAAGTCAAATTATTTTAATGCAGTTTTGTTCCAAAGATCAAGTGAATTCTAAAAACACCTTTATAATTGAAGTGGGGCGATTTTTGACGAAGATATGGCTATTTATTTCAAGGTAGACCCTATTTAATGCTTTCCATATATTTTCTATTTATCGAAGAATATCCCTTAATATCTTTCTTAGATGAGTCGGAAGTCAAATTATTTTAATGCAGTTTTGTTCCAAAGATCAAGTGAATTCTAAAAACACCTTTATAATTGAAATGAGGCAATTTTTGACGAAGATATGGCCACTTATTTCAAGGTAGACCCTATTTAATGCTTTCCATATATTTTCTATTTATCGAAGAATATCCCTTAATATCTTTTTTAGATGAGTCGGAAGTCAAATTATTTTAATGCAGTTTTCTTCCAAAGATCGAGTGAATTCCAAAAACACATTTATAATTGAAATGGGGCAATTTTTGACGAAGATATGGCCATTTATTTCAAGGTAGACCCTATTTAATGCTTTCCATATATTTTCTATTTATCGAAGAATATCCCTTAATGTCTTTCTTAGATGAGTCGGAAGTCAAATTATTTTAATGCAGTTTTGTTTCAAAGATTAAGCGAGTTATAAAAACACCTTTATAATTGAAGTGGGGTAATTTTTGACGAAGATATGGCCATTTATTTCAAGGTAGACCCTATTTAATGCTTTCCATATATTTTCTATTTATCGAAGAATATCCCTTAATATCTTTCTTAGATGAGTCGGAAGTCAAATTATTTTAATGCAGTTTTGTTCCAAAGATCAAGTGAATTCCAAAAACGCCTTTATAATTGAAGTGGGGCAATTTTTGACGAAGATATGGCTATGTATTTCAAGGTATACCCTATTTAATGCTTTCCATATATTTTCTATTTATCGAAGAATATCCCTTAATATCTTTTTTAGATGAGTCGGAAGTCAAATTATTTTAATGCAGTTTTGTTCCAAAGATTGAGTGGATTCTAAAAACACCTTTATAATTGAAGTGGGGCAATTTTTGACGAAGATATGGCCATTTATTTCAAGGTAGATACTATTTAATGCTTTCCATATATTTTCTATTTATCGAAGAATGTCCCTTAATATCTTTCTTAGATGAGTCGGAAGTCAAATTATTTTAATGCAGTTTTGTTCCAAAGATCAAGTGAATTCCAAAAACACCTTTATAATTGAAATGGGGCAATTTTTGACGAAGATATGGCCATTTATTTCAAGGTAGACCCTATTTAATGCTTTCCATATATTTTCTATTTATCGAAGAATATCCCTTAATATCTTTCTTAGATGAGTCGGAAGTCAAATTATTTTAATGCAGTTTTGTTCCAAAGATCAAGCGAATTCTAAAAACACCTTTTTAATTGAAATTGGGCAATTTTAGATGAAGATATGGCCATTTATTTCAAGGTAGACCCTATTTAATGCTTTCCATATATTTTCTATTTATCGAAGAATATCCCTTAATATCTTTTTTAGATGAGTCGGAAGTCAAATTATTTTAATGCAGTTTTGTTCCAAAGATCAAGTGAATTCTAAAAACACCTTTATTATTGAAATGGGGCAATTTTTGACGAAGATATGGCCATTTATTTCCATTTATTTTCTATTTATCGAAGAATATCCCTTAATATCTTTCTTAGATGAGTCGGAAGTCAAATTATTTTAATGCAGTTTTGTTTCAAAGATCAAGTGAATTCTAAAAACACCTTTATAATTGAAGTGGGGCAATTTTTGACGAAGATATGGCCATTTATTTCAAGGTAGACTCTATTTAATGCTTTCCATATATTTTCTATTTATCGAAGAATATCCCTTAATGTCTTTCTTAGATGAGTCGGAAGTCAAATTATTTTAATGCAGTTTTGTTTCAAAGATTAAGCGAGTTATAAAAACACCTTTATAATTGAAGTGGGGCAATTTTTGACGAAGATATGGCCATTTATTTCAAGGTAGACCCTATTTAATGCTTTCCATATATTTTCTATTTATCGAAGAATATCCCTTAATATCTTTTTTAGATGAGTCGGAAGTCAAATTATTTTAATGCAGTTTTGTTCCAAAGATCAAGTGAATTCTAAAAACACCTTTATTATTGAAATGGGGCAATTTTTGACGAAGATATGGCCATTTATTTCAAGGTAGACCCTATTTAATGCTTTCCATATATTTTCTATTTATCGAAGAATATCCCTTAATGTCTTTCTTAGATGAGTCGGAAGTCAAATTATTTTAATGCAGTTTTGTTTCAAAGATTAAGCGAGTTATAAAAACACCTTTATAATTGAAGTGGGGTAATTTTTGACGAAGATATGGCCATTTATTTCAAGGTAGACCCTATTTAATGCTTTCCATATATTTTCTATTTATCGAAGAATATCCCTTAATATCTTTCTTAGATGAGTCGGAAGTCAAATTATTTTAATGCAGTTTTGTTCCAAAGATCAAGTGAATTCCAAAAACGCCTTTATAATTGAAGTGGGGCAATTTTTGACGAAGATATGGCTATGTATTTCAAGGTATACCCTATTTAATGCTTTCCATATATTTTCTATTTATCGAAGAATATCCCTTAATATCTTTTTTAGATGAGTCGGAAGTCAAATTATTTTAATGCAGTTTTGTTCCAAAGATTGAGTGGATTCTAAAAACACCTTTATAATTGAAGTGGGGCAATTTTTGACGAAGATATGGCCATTTATTTCAAGGTAGATACTATTTAATGCTTTCCATATATTTTCTATTTATCGAAGAATGTCCCTTAATATCTTTCTTAGATGAGTCGGAAGTCAAATTATTTTAATGCAGTTTTGTTCCAAAGATCAAGTGAATTCCAAAAACACCTTTATAATTGAAATGGGGCAATTTTTGACGAAGATATGGCCATTTATTTCAAGGTAGACCCTATTTAATGCTTTCCATATATTTTCTATTTATCGAAGAATATCCCTTAATATCTTTCTTAGATGAGTCGGAAGTCAAATTATTTTAATGCACTTTTGTTCCAAAGATCAAGTGAATTCTAAAAACACCTTTATAATTGAAATTGGGCAATTTTAGATGAAGATATGGCCATTTATTTCAAGGTAGACCCTATTTAATGCTTTCAATATATTTTCTATTTATCGAAGAATATCCCTTAATATCTTTCTTAGATGAGTCGGAAGTCAAATTATTTTAATGCAGTTTTGTTCCAAAGATCAAGTGAATTCTAAAAACACCTTTATTATTGAAATGGGGCAATTTTTGACGAAGATATGGCCATTTATTTCCATTTATTTTCTATTTATCGAAGAATATCCCTTAATATCTTTCTTAGATGAGTCGGAAGTCAAATTATTTTAATGCAGTTTTGTTTCAAAGATCAAGTGAATTCTAAAAACACCTTTATAATTGAAGTGGGGCAATTTTTGACGAAGATATGGCCATTTATTTCAAGGTAGACTCTATTTAATGCTTTCCATATATTTTCTATTTATCGAAGAATATCCCTTAATGTCTTTCTTAGATGAGTCGGAAGTCAAATTATTTTAATGCAGTTTTGTTTCAAAGATTAAGCGAGTTATAAAAACACCTTTATAATTGAAGTGGGGCAATTTTTGACGAAGATATGGCCATTTATTTCAAGGTAGACCCTATTTAATGCTTTCCATATATTTTCTATTTATCGAAGAATATCCCTTAATATCTTTCTTAGATGAGTCGGAAGTCAAATTATTTTAATGCAGTTTTGTTCCAAAGATCAAGTGAATTCCAAAAACGCCTTTATAATTGAAGTGGGGCAATTTTTGACGAAGATATGGCTATTTATTTCAAGGTAGACCCTATTTAATGCTTTCCATATATTTTCTATTTATCGAAGAATATCCCTTAATATCTTTTTTAGATGAGTCGGAAGTCAAATTATTTTAATGCAGTTTTGTTCCAAAGATTGAGTGGATTCTAAAAACACCTTTATAATTGAAGTGGGGCAATTTTTGACGAAGATATGGCCATTTATTTCAAGGTAGATACTATTTAATGCTTTCCATATATTTTCTTTTTATCGAAGAATGTCCCTTAATATCTTTCTTAGATGAGTCGGAAGTCAAATTATTTTAATGCAGTTTTGTTCCAAAGATCAAGTGAATTCTAAAAACACCTTTATTATTGAAATGGGGCAATTTTTGACGAAGATATGGCCATTTATTTCAAGGTAGACCCTATTTAATGCTTTCCATATATTTTCTATTTATCGAAGAATATCCCTTAATATCTTTCTTAGATGAGTCGGAAGTCAAATTATTTTAATGCAGTTTTGTTCCAAAGATCAAGTGAATTCTAAAAACACCTTTATAATTGAAGTGGGGCAATTTTTGACGAAGATATGGCCATTTATTTCAAGGTAGACCCTATTTAATGCTTTCCATATATTTTCTATTTATCGAAGAATATCCCTTAATATCTTTTTTAGATGAGTCGGAAGTCAAATTATTTTAATGCAGTTTTGTTCCAAAGATTGAGTGGATTCTAAAAACACCTTTATAATTGAAGTGGGGCAATTTTTGACGAAGATATGGCCACTTATTTCAAGGTAGACCCTATTTAATGCTTTCCATATATTTTCTATTTATCGAAGAATATCCCTTAATATCTTTTTTAGATGAGTCGGAAGTCAAATTATTTTAATGCAGTTTTCTTTCAAAGATCGAGTGAATTCTAAAAACACCTTTATAATTGAAATGGGGCAATTTTTGACGAAGATATGGCCATTTATTTCAAGGTAGACCCTATTTAATGCTTTCCATATATTTTCTATTTATCGAAGAATATCCCTTAATATCTTTCTTAGATGAGTCGGAAGTCAAATTATTTTAATGCAGTTTTGTTCCAAAGATCAAGTGAATTCCAAAAACGTCTTTATAATTGAAGTGGGGCAATTTTTGACGAAGATATGGCTATTTATTTCAAGGTAGACCCTATTTAATGCTTTCCATATATTTTCTATTTATCGAAGAATATCCCTTAATATCTTTTTTAGATGAGTCGGAAGTCAAATTATTTTAATGCAGTTTTGTTCCAAAGATTGAGTGGATTCTAAAAACACCTTTATAATTGAAGTGGGGCAATTTTTGACGAAGATATGGCCATTTATTTCAAGGTAGATACTATTTAATGCTTTCCATATATTTTCTATTTATCGAAGAATGTCCCTTAATATCTTTCTTAGATGAGTCGGAAGTCAAATTATTTTAATGCAGTTTTGTTCCAAAGATCAAGTGAATTCCAAAAACGCCTTTATAATTGAAGTGGGGCAATTTTTGACGAAGATATGGCTATTTATTTCAAGGTAGACCCTATTTAATGCTTTCCATATATTTTCTATTTATCGAAGAATATCCCTTAATATCTTTCTTAGATGAGTCGGAAGTCAAATTATTTTAATGCAGTTTTGTTCCAAAGATTGAGTGGATTCTAAAAACACCTTTATAATTGAAGTGGGGCAATTTTTGACGAAGATATGGCCATTTATTTCAAGGTAGATACTATTTAATGCTTTCCATATATTTTCTTTTTATCGAAGAATGTCCCTTAATATCTTTCTTAGATGAGTCGGACGTCAAATTATTTTAATGCAGTTTTGTTCCAAAGATCAAGTGAATTCTAAAAACACCTTTATTATTGAAATGGGGCAATTTTTGACGAAGATATGGCCATTTATTTCAAGGTAGACCCTATTTAATGCTTTCCATATATTTTCTATTTATCGAAGAATATCCCTTAATATCTTTCTTAGATGAGTCGGAAGTCAAATTATTTTAATGCAGTTTTGTTCCAAAGATCAAGTGAATTCTAAAAACACCTTTATAATTGAAGTGGGGCAATTTTTGACGAAGATATGGCCATTTATTTCAAGGTAGACCCTATTTAATGCTTTCCATATATTTTCTATTTATCGAAGAATATCCCTTAATATCTTTTTTAGATGAGTCGGAAGTCAAATTATTTTAATGCAGTTTTGTTTCAAAGATCAAGCGAATTCTAAAAACACCTTTATAATTGAAGTGGGGCAATTTTTGACGAAGATATGGCCATTTATTTCAAGGTAGACCCTATTTAATGCTTTCCATATATTTTCTATTTATCGAAGAATATCCCTTAATATCTTTCTTAGATGAGTCGGAAGTCAAATTATTTTAATGCAGTTTTGTTCCAAAGATCAAGCGAATTCTAAAAACACCTTTATAATTGAAATTGGGCAATTTTAGATGAAGATATGGCCATTTATTTCAAGGTAGACCCTATTTAATGCTTTCCATATATTTTCTATTTATCGAAGAATATCCCTTAATATCTTTTTTAGATGAGTCGGAAGTCAAATTATTTTAATGCAGTTTTGTTCCAAAGATCAAGTGAATTCTAAAAACACCTTTATTATTGAAATGGGGCAATTTTTGACGAAGATATGGCCATTTATTTCCATTTATTTTCTATTTATCGAAGAATATCCCTTATTATCTTTCTTTAGATGAGTCGGAAGTCAAATTATTTTAATGCAGTTTTGTTTCAAAGATCAAGTGAATTCTAAAAACACCTTTATAATTGAAGTGGGGCAATTTTTGACGAAGATATGGCTATTTATTTCAAGGTAGACCCTATTTAATGCTTTCCATATATTTTCTATTTATCGAAGAATATCCCTTAATATCTTTTTTAGATGAGTCGGAAGTCAAATTATTTTAATGCAGTTTTGTTTCAAAGATTAAGCGAATTCTAAAAACACCTTTATAATTGAAGTGGGGCAATTTTTGACGAAGATATGGCCATTTATTTCAAGGTAGACTCTATTTAATGCTTTCCATATATTTTCTATTTATCGAAGAATATCCCTTAATATCTATTTTAGATGAGTCGGAAGTCAAATTATTTTAATGCAGTTTTGTTCCAAAGATTGAGTGAATTCTAAAAACACCTTTATAATTGAAATGGGGCAATTTTTGACGAAGATATGGCCACTTATTTCAAGGTAGACCCTATTTAATGCTTTCCATATATTTTCTATTTATCGAAGAATATCCCTTAATATCTTTTTTAGATGAGTCGGAAGTCAAATTATTTTAATGCAGTTTTGTTCCAAAGATCAAGTGAATTCTAAAAACACCTTTATTATTGAAATGGGGCAATTTTTGACGAAGATATGGCCATTTATTTCCATTTATTTTCTATTTATCGAAGAATATCCCTTAATATCTTTCTTAGATGAGTCGGAAGTCAAATTATTTTAATGCAGTTTTGTTTCAAAGATCAAGTGAATTCTAAAAAACACCTTTATAATTGAAGTGGGGCAATTTTTGACGAAGATATGGCTATTTATTTCAAGGTAGACCCTATTTAATGCTTTCCATATATTTTCTATTTATCGAAGAATATCCCTTAATATCTTTTTTAGATGAGTCGGAAGTCAAATTATTTTAATGCAGTTTTGTTTCAAAGATTAAGCGAATTCTAAAAACACCTTTATAATTGAAGTGGGGCAATTTTTGACGAAGATATGGCCATTTATTTCAAGGTAGACTCTATTTAATGCTTTCCATATATTTTCTATTTATCGAAGAATATCCCTTAATATCTATTTTAGATGAGTCGGAAGTCAAATTATTTTAATGCAGTTTTGTTCCAAAGATTGAGTGAATTCTAAAAAACACCTTTATAATTGAAATGGGGCAATTTTTGACGAAGATATGGCCACTTATTTCAAGGTAGACCCTATTTAATGCTTTCCATATATTTTCTATTTATCGAAGAATATCCCTTAATATCTTTTTTAGATGAGTCGGAAGTCAAATTATTTTAATGCAGTTTTCTTTCAAAGATCGAGTGAATTCTAAAAACACCTTTATAATTGAAATGGGGCAATTTTTGACGAAGATATGGCCATTTATTTCAAGGTAGACCCTATTTAATGCTTTCCATATATTTTCTATTTATCGAAGAATATCCCTTAATATCTTTCTTAGATGAGTCGGAAGTCAAATTATTTTAATGCAGTTTTGTTCCAAAGATCAAGTGAATTCCAAAAACGTCTTTATAATTGAAGTGGGGCAATTTTTGACGAAGATATGGCTATTTATTTCAAGGTAGACCCTATTTAATGCTTTCCATATATTTTCTATTTATCGAAGAATATCCCTTAATATCTTTTTTAGATGAGTCGGAAGTCAAATTATTTTAATGCAGTTTTGTTCCAAAGATTGAGTGGATTCTAAAAACACCTTTATAATTGAAGTGGGGCAATTTTTGACGAAGATATGGCCATTTATTTCAAGGTAGATACTATTTAATGCTTTCCATATATTTTCTATTTATCGAAGAATGTCCCTTAATATCTTTCTTAGATGAGTCGGAAGTCAAATTATTTTAATGCAGTTTTGTTCCAAAGATCAAGTGAATTCCAAAAACACCTTTATAATTGAAATGGGGCAATTTTTGACGAAGATATGGCCATTTATTTCAAGGTAGACCCTATTTAATGCTTTCCATATATTTTCTATTTATCGAAGAATATCCCTTAATATCTTTCTTAGATGAGTCGGAAGTCAAATTATTTTAATGCAGTTTTGTTTCAAAGATCAAGCGAATTCTAAAAACACCTTTATAATTGAAATTGGGCAATTTTAGATGAAGATATGGCCATTTATTTCAAGGTAGACCCTATATAATGCTTTCCATATATTTTCTATTTATCGAAGAATATCCCTTAATGTCTTTCTTAGATGAGTCGGAAGTCAAATTATTTTAATGCAGTTTTGTTTCAAAGATTAAGCGAGTTATAAAAACACCTTTATAATTGAAGTGGGGTAATTTTTGACGAAGATATGGCCATTTATTTCAAGGTAGACCCTATTTAATGCTTTCCATATATTTTCTATTTATCGAAGAATATCCCTTAATATCTTTCTTAGATGAGTCGGAAGTCAAATTATTTTAATGCAGTTTTGTTCCAAAGATCAAGTGAATTCCAAAAACGCCTTTATAATTGAAGTGGGGCAATTTTTGACGAAGATATGGCTATGTATTTCAAGGTAGACCCTATTTAATGCTTTCCATATATTTTCTATTTATCGAAGAATATCCCTTAATATCTTTTTTAGATGAGTCGGAAGTCAAATTATTTTAATGCAGGTTTGTTCCAAAGATTGAGTGGATTCTAAAAACACCTTTATAATTGAAGTGGGGCAATTTTTGACGAAGATATGGCAATTTATTTCAAGGTAGATACTATTTAATGCTTTCCATATATTTTCTATTTATCGAAGAATGTCCCTTAATATCTTTCTTAGATGAGTCGGAAGTCAAATTATTTTAATGCAGTTTTGTTCCAAAGATCAAGTGAATTCCAAAAACACCTTTATAATTGAAATGGGGCAATTTTTGACGAAGATATGGCCATTTATTTCAAGGTAGACCCTATTTAATGCTTTCCATATATTTTCTATTTATCGAAGAATATCCCTTAATATCTTTTTTAGATGAGTCGGAAGTCAAATTATTTTAATGCAGTTTTGTTCCAAAGATCAAAGTGAATTCTAAAAACACCTTTATTATTGAAATGGGGCAATTTTTGACGAAGATATGGCCATTTATTTCCATTTATTTTCTATTTATCGAAGAATATCCCTTATTATCTTTCTTTAGATGAGTCGGAAGTCAAATTATTTTAATGCAGTTTTGTTTCAAAGATCAAGTGAATTCTAAAAACACCTTTATAATTGAAGTGGGGCAATTTTTGACGAAGATATGGCTATTTATTTCAAGGTAGACCCTATTTAATGCTTTCCATATATTTTCTATTTATCGAAGAATATCCCTTAATATCTTTTTTAGATGAGTCGGAAGTCAAATTATTTTAATGCAGTTTTGTTTCAAAGATTAAGCGAATTCTAAAAACACCTTTATAATTGAAGTGGGGCAATTTTTGACGAAGATATGGCCATTTATTTCAAGGTAGACTCTATTTAATGCTTTCCATATATTTTCTATTTATCGAAGAATATCCCTTAATATCTATTTTAGATGAGTCGGAAGTCAAATTATTTTAATGCAGTTTTGTTCCAAAGATTGAGTGAATTCTAAAAACACCTTTATAATTGAAATGGGGCAATTTTTGACGAAGATATGGCCACTTATTTCAAGGTAGACCCTATTTAATGCTTTCCATATATTTTCTATTTATCGAAGAATATCCCTTAATATCTTTTTTAGATGAGTCGGAAGTCAAATTATTTTAATGCAGTTTTGTTCCAAAGATCAAGTGAATTCTAAAAACACCTTTATTATTGAAATGGGGCAATTTTTGACGAAGATATGGCCATTTATTTCCATTTATTTTCTATTTATCGAAGAATATCCCTTATTATCTTTCTTTAGATGAGTCGGAAGTCAAATTATTTTAATGCAGTTTTGTTTCAAAGATCAAGTGAATTCTAAAAACACCTTTATAATTGAAGTGGGGCAATTTTTGACGAAGATATGGCTATTTATTTCAAGGTAGACCCTATTTAATGCTTTCCATATATTTTCTATTTATCGAAGAATATCCCTTAATATCTTTTTTAGATGAGTCGGAAGTCAAATTATTTTAATGCAGTTTTGTTTCAAAGATTAAGCGAATTCTAAAAACACCTTTATAATTGAAGTGGGGCAATTTTTGACGAAGATATGGCCATTTATTTCAAGGTAGACTCTATTTAATGCTTTCCATATATTTTCTATTTATCGAAGAATATCCCTTAATATCTATTTTAGATGAGTCGGAAGTCAAATTATTTTAATGCAGTTTTGTTCCAAAGATCAAGTGAATTCTAAAAAACACCTTTATAATTGAAATGGGGCAATTTTTGACGAAGATATGGCCACTTATTTCAAGGTAGACCCTATTTAATGCTTTCCATATATTTTCTATTTATCGAAGAATATCCCTTAATATCTTTTTTAGATGAGTCGGAAGTCAAATTATTTTAATGCAGTTTTCTTTCAAAGATCGAGTGAATTCTAAAAACACCTTTATAATTGAAATGGGGCAATTTTTGACGAAGATATGGCCATTTATTTCAAGGTAGACCCTATTTAATGCTTTCCATATATTTTCTATTTATCGAAGAATATCCCTTAATATCTTTCTTAGATGAGTCGGAAGTCAAATTATTTTAATGCAGTTTTGTTCCAAAGATCAAGTGAATTCCAAAAACGTCTTTATAATTGAAGTGAGGCAATTTTTGACGAAGATATGGCTATTTATTTCAAGGTAGACCCTATTTAATGCTTTCCATATATTTTCTATTTATCGAAGAATATCCCTTAATATCTTTTTTAGATGAGTCGGAAGTCAAATTATTTTAATGCAGTTTTGTTCCAAAGATTGAGTGGATTCTAAAAACACCTTTATAATTGAAGTGGGGCAATTTTTGACGAAGATATGGCCATTTATTTCAAGGTAGATACTATTTAATGCTTTCCATATATTTTCTATTTATCGAAGAATGTCCCTTAATATCTTTCTTAGATGAGTCGGAAGTCAAATTATTTTAATGCAGTTTTGTTCCAAAGATCAAGTGAATTCCAAAAACACCTTTATAATTGAAATGGGGCAATTTTTGACGAAGATATGGCCATTTATTTCAAGGTAGACCCTATTTAATGCTTTCCATATATTTTCTATTTATCGAAGAATATCCCTTAATATCTTTCTTAGATGAGTCGGAAGTCAAATTATTTTAATGCAGTTTTGTTTCAAAGATCAAGCGAATTCTAAAAACACCTTTATAATTGAAATTGGGCAATTTTAGATGAAGATATGGCCATTTATTTCAAGGTAGACCCTATATAATGCTTTCCATATATTTTCTATTTATCGAAGAATATCCCTTAATGTCTTTCTTAGATGAGTCGGAAGTCAAATTATTTTAATGCAGTTTTGTTTCAAAGATTAAGCGAGTTATAAAAACACCTTTATAATTGAAGTGGGGTAATTTTTGACGAAGATATGGCCATTTATTTCAAGGTAGACCCTATTTAATGCTTTCCATATATTTTCTATTTATCGAAGAATATCCCTTAATATCTTTCTTAGATGAGTCGGAAGTCAAATTATTTTAATGCAGTTTTGTTCCAAAGATCAAGTGAATTCCAAAAACGCCTTTATAATTGAAGTGGGGCAATTTTTGACGAAGATATGGCTATGTATTTCAAGGTAGACCCTATTTAATGCTTTCCATATATTTTCTATTTATCGAAGAATATCCCTTAATATCTTTTTTAGATGAGTCGGAAGTCAAATTATTTTAATGCAGGTTTGTTCCAAAGATTGAGTGGATTCTAAAAACACCTTTATAATTGAAGTGGGGCAATTTTTGACGAAGATATGGCTATTTATTTCAAGGTAGATACTATTTAATGCTTTCCATATATTTTCTATTTATCGAAGAATGTCCCTTAATATCTTTCTTAGATGAGTCGGAAGTCAAATTATTTTAATGCAGTTTTGTTCCAAAGATCAAGTGAATTCCAAAAACACCTTTATAATTGAAATGGGGCAATTTTTGACGAAGATATGGCCATTTATTTCAAGGTAGACCCTATTTAATGCTTTCCATATATTTTCTATTTATCGAAGAATATCCCTTAATATCTTTCTTAGATGAGTCGGAAGTCAAATTATTTTAATGCAGTTTTGTTCCAAAGATCAAGCGAATTCTAAAAACACCTTTATAATTGAAATTGGGCAATTTTAGATGAAGATATGGCCATTTATTTCAAGGTAGACCCTATTTAATGCTTTCCATATATTTTCTATTTATCGAAGAATATCCCTTAATATCTTTTTTAGATGAGTCGGAAGTCAAATTATTTTAATGCAGTTTTCTTCCAAAGATCAAGTGAATTCTAAAAACACCTTTATTATTGAAATGGGGCAATTTTTGACGAAGATATGGCCATTTATTTCCATTTATTTTCTATTTATCGAAGAATATCCCTTAATATCTTTCTTAGATGAGTCGGAAGTCAAATTATTTTAATGCAGTTTTGTTTCAAAGATCAAGTGAATTCTAAAAACACCTTTATAATTGAAGTGGGGCAATTTTTGACGAAGATATGGCCATTTATTTCAAGGTAGACTCTATTTAATGCTTTCCATATATTTTCTATTTATCGAAGAATATCCCTTAATGTCTTTCTTAGATGAGTCGGAAGTCAAATTATTTTAATGCAGTTTTGTTTCAAAGATTAAGCGAGTTATAAAAACACCTTTATAATTGAAGTGGGGTAATTTTTGACGAAGATATGGCCATTTATTTCAAGGTAGACCCTATTTAATGCTTTCCATATATTTTCTATTTATCGAAGAATATCCCTTAATATCTTTCTTAGATGAGTCGGAAGTCAAATTATTTTAATGCAGTTTTGTTCCAAAGATCAAGTGAATTCCAAAAACGCCTTTATAATTGAAGTGGGGCAATTTTTGACGAAGATATGGCCATTTATTTCCATTTATTTTCTATTTATCGAAGAATATCCCTTAATATCTTTCTTAGATGAGTCGGAAGTCAAATTATTTTAATGCAGTTTTGTTTCAAAATTCAAGTGAATTCTAAAAACACCTTTATAATTGAAGTGGGGCAATTTTTGACGAAGATATGGCTATTTATTTCAAGGTAGACCCTATTTAATGCTTTCCATATATTTTCTATTTATCGAAGAATATCCCTTAATATCTTTTTTAGATGAGTCGGAAGTCAAATTATTTTAATGCAGTTTTGTTTCAAAGATTAAGCGAATTCTAAAAACACCTGTATAATTGAAGTGGGGCAATTTTTGACGAAGATATGGCCATTTATTTCAAGGTAGACTCTATTTAATGCTTTCCATATATTTTCTATTTATCGAAGAATATCCCTTAATATCTTTTTTAGATGAGTCGGAAGTCAAATTATTTTAATGCAGTTTTGTTCCAAAGATTGAGTGAATTCTAAAAACACCTTTATAATTGAAATGGGGCAATTTTTGACGAAGATATGGCCACTTATTTCAAGGTAGACCCTATTTAATGCTTTCCATATATTTTCTATTTATCGAAGAATATCCCTTAATATCTTTTTTAGATGAGTCGGAAGTCAAATTATTTTAATGCAGTTTTCTTTCAAAGATCGAGTGAATTCTAAAAACACCTTTATAATTGAAATGGGGCAATTTTTGACGAAGATATGGCCATTTATTTCAAGGTAGACCCTATTTAATGCTTTCCATATATTTTCTATTTATCGAAGAATATCCCTTAATATCTTTCTTAGATGAGTCGGAAGTCAAATTATTTTAATGCAGTTTTGTTCCAAAGATCAAGTGAATTCCAAAAACGCCTTTATAATTGAAGTGGGGCAATTTTTGACGAAGATATGGCTATTTATTTCAAGGTAGACCCTATTTAATGCTTTCCATATATTTTCTATTTATCGAAGAATATCCCTTAATATCTTTTTTTAGATGAGTCGGAAGTCAAATTATTTTAATGCAGTTTTGTTCCAAAGATTGAGTGGATTCTAAAAACACCTTTATAATTGAAGTGGGGCAATTTTTGACGAAGATATGGCCATTTATTTCAAGGTAGATACTATTTAATGCTTTCCATATATTTTCTATTTATCGAAGAATGTCCCTTAATATCTTTCCTAGATGAGTCGGAAGTCAAATTATTTTAATGCAGTTTTGTTCCAAAGATCAAGTGAATTCCAAAAACACCTTTATAATTAAAATGGGGCAATTTTTGACGAAGATATGGCCATTTATTTCAAGGTAGACCCTATTTAATGCTTTCCATATATTTTCTATTTATCGAAGAATATCCCTTAATATCTTTCTTAGATGAGTCGGAAGTCAAATTATTTTAATGCAGTTTTGTTCCAAAGATCAAGCGAATTCTAAAAACACCTTTATAATTGAAATTGGGCAATCTTAGATGAAGATATGGCCATTTATTTCAAGGTAGACCCTATTTAATGCTTTCCATATATTTTCTATTTATCGAAGAATATCCCTTAATGTCTTTCTTAGATGAGTCGGAAGTCAAATTATTTTAATGCAGTTTTGTTTCAAAGATTAAGCGAGTTATAAAAACACCTTTATAATTGAAGTGGGGTAATTTTTGACGAAGATATGGCCATTTATTTCAAGGTAGACCCTATTTAATGCTTTCCACATATTTTCTATTTATCGAAGAATATCCCTTAATATCTTTCTTAGATGAGTCGGAAGTCAAATTATTTTAATGCAGTTTTGTTCCAAAGATCAAGTGAATTCCAAAAACGCCTTTATAATTGAAGTGGGGCAATTTTTGACGAAGATATGGCTATGTATTTCAAGGTAGACCCTATTTAATGCTTTCCATATATTTTCTATTTATCGAAGAATATCCCTTAATATCTTTTTTAGATGAGTCGGAAGTCAAATTATTTTAATGCAGTTTTGTTCCAAAGATTGAGTGGATTCTAAAAACACCTTTATAATTGAAGTGGGGCAATTTTTGACGAAGATATGGCCATTTATTTCAAGGTAGATACTATTTAATGCTTTCCATATATTTTCTATTTATCGAAGAATGTCCCTTAATATCTTTCTAAGATGAGTCGGAAGTCAAATTATTTTAATGCAGTTTTGTTCCAAAGATCAAGTGAATTCCAAAAACACCTTTATAATTGAAATAGGGCAATTTTTGACGAAGATATGGCCATTTATTTCAAGGTAGACCCTATTTAATGCTTTCCATATATTTTCTATTTATCGAAGAATATCCCTTAATATCTTTCTTAGATGAGTCGGAAGTCAAATTATTTTAATGCAGTTTTGTTCCAAAGATCAAGCGAATTCTAAAAACACCTTTATAATTGAAATTGGGCAATTTTAGATGAAGATATGGCCATTTATTTCAAGGTAGACCCTATTTAATGCTTTCCATATATTTTCTATTTATCGAAGAATATCCCTTAATATCTTTTTTAGATGAGTCGGAAGTCAAATTATTTTAATGCAGTTTTGTTTCAAAGATCAAGTGAATTCTAAAAACACCTTTATTATTGAAATGGGGCAATTTTTGACGAAGATATGGCCATTTATTTCCATTTATTTTCTATTTATCGAAGAATATCCCTTAATATCTTTCTTAGATGAGTCGGAAGTCAAATTATTTTAATGCAGTTTTGTTTCAAAGATCAAGTGAATTCTAAAAAACACCTTTATAATTGAAGTGGGGCAATTTTTGACGAAGATATGGCCATTTATTTCAAGGTAGACTCTATTTAATGCTTTCCATATATTTTCTATTTATCGAAGAATATCCCTTAATGTCTTTCTTAGATGAGTCGGAAGTCAAATTATTTTAATGCAGTTTTGTTTCAAAGATTAAGCGAGTTATAAAAACACCTTTATAATTGAAGTGGGGCAATTTTTGACGAAGATATGGCCATTTATTTCAAGGTAGACCCTATTTAATGCTTTCCATATATTTTCTATTTATCGAAGAATATCCCTTAATATCTTTCTTAGATGAGTCGGAAGTCAAATTATTTTAATGCAGTTTTGTTCCAAAGATCAAGTGAATTCCAAAAACGCCTTTATAATTGAAGTGGGGCAATTTTTGACGAAGATATGGCTATTTATTTCAAGGTAGACCCTATTTAATGCTTTCCATATATTTTCTATTTATCGAAGAATATCCCTTAATATCTTTTTTAGATGAGTCGGAAGTCAAATTATTTTAATGCAGTTTTGTTCCAAAGATTGAGTGGATTCTAAAAACACCTTTATAATTGAAGTGGGGCAATTTTTGACGAAGATATGGCCATTTATTTCAAGGTAGATACTATTTAATGCTTTCCATATATTTTCTATTTATCGAAGAATATCCCTTAATATCTTTCTTAGATGAGTCGGAAGTCAAATTATTTTAATGCAGTTTTGTTCCAAAGATCGAGTGAATTCTAAAAACGTCTTTATAATTGAAATGGGGCAATTTTTGACGAAGATATGGCCATTTATTTCAAGGTAGACCCTATTTAATGCTTTCCATATATTTTCTATTTATCGAAGAATATCCCTTAATATCTTTCTTAGATGAGTCGGAAGTCAAATTATTTTAATGCAGTTTTGTTCCAAAGATTGAGTGAATTCTAAAAACACCTTTATAATTGAAATGGGGCAATTTTTGACGAAGATATGGCCACTTATTTCAAGGTAGACCCTATTTAATGCTTTCCATATATTTTCTATTTATCGAAGAATATCCCTTAATATCTTTTTTAGATGAGTCGGGAGTCAAATTATTTTAATGCAGTTTTCTTTCAAAGATCGAGTGAATTCTAAAAACACCTTTATAATTGAAATGGGGCAATTTTTGACGAAGATATGGCCCTTTATTTCAAGGTAGACCCTATTTAATGCTTTCCATATATTTTCTATTTATCGAAGAATATCCCTTAATATCTTTCTTAGATGAGTCGGAAGTCAAATTATTTTAATGCAGTTTTGTTCCAAAGATCAAGTGAATTCCAAAAACGCCTTTATAATTGAAGTGGGGCAATTTTTGACGAAGATATGGCTATTTATTTCAAGGTAGACCCTATTTAATGCTTTCCATATATTTTCTATTTATCGAAGAATATCCCTTAATATCTTTTTTAGATGAGTCGGAAGTCAAATTATTTTAATGCAGTTTTCTTTCAAAGATCGAGTGAATTCTAAAAACACCTTTATAATTGAAATGGGGCAATTTTTGACGAAGATATGGCCATTTATTTCAAGGTAGACCCTATTTAATGCTTTCCATATATTTTCTATTTATCGAAGAATATCCCTTAATATCTTTCTTAGATGAGTCGGAAGTCAAATTATTTTAATGCAGTTTTGTTCCAAAGATTGAGTGAATTCTAAAAACACCTTTATAATTGAAATGGGGCAATTTTTGACGAAGATATGGCCACTTATTTCAAGGTAGACCCTATTTAATGCTTTCCATATATTTTCTATTTATCGAAGAATATCCCTTAATATCTTTTTTAGATGAGTCGGGAGTCAAATTATTTTAATGCAGTTTTCTTTCAAAGATCGAGTGAATTCTAAAAACACCTTTATAATTGAAATGGGGCAATTTTTGACGAAGATATGGCCATTTATTTCAAGGTAGACCCTATTTAATGCTTTCCATATATTTTCTATTTATCGAAGAATATCCCTTAATATCTTTTTTAGATGAGTCGGAAGTCAAATTATTTTAATGCAGTTTTGTTCCAAAGATTGAGTGGATTCTAAAAACACCTTTATAATTGAAGTGGGGCAATTTTTGACGAAGATATGGCCACTTATTTCAAGGTAGACCCTATTTAATGCTTTCCATATATTTTCTATTTATCGAAGAATATCCCTTAATATCTTTCTTAGATGAGTCGGAAGTCAAATTATTTTAATGCAGTTTTGTTCCAAAGATCAAGTGAATTCCAAAAACGCCTTTATAATTGAAGTGGGGCAATTTTTTACGAAGATATGGCTATGTATTTCAAGGTAGACCCTATTTAATGCTTTCCATATATTTTCTATTTATCGAAGAATATCCCTTAATATCTTTTTTAGATGAGTCGGAAGTCAAATTATTTTAATGCAGTTTTGTTCCAAAGATTGAGTGGATTCTAAAAACACCTTTATAATTGAAGTGGGGCAATTTTTGACGAAGATATGGCCATTTATTTCAAGGTAGATACTATTTAATGCTTTCCATATATTTTCTATTTATCGAAGAATGTCCCTTAATATCTTTCTTAGATGAGTCGGAAGTCAAATTATTTTAATGCAGTTTTGTTCCAAAGATCAAGTGAATTCCAAAAACACCTTTATAATTGAAATAGGGCAATTTTTGACGAAGATATGGCCATTTATTTCAAGGTAGACCCTATTTAATGCTTTCCATATATTTTCTATTTATCGAAGAATATCCCTTAATATCTTTCTTAGATGAGTCGGAAGTCAAATTATTTTAATGCAGTTTTGTTCCAAAGATCAAGCGAATTCTAAAAACACCTTTATAATTGAAATTGGGCAATTTTAGATGAAGATATGGCCATTTATTTCAAGGTAGACCCTATTTAATGCTTTCCATATATTTTCTATTTATCGAAGAATATCCCTTAATATCTTTTTTAGATGAGTCGGAAGTCAAATTATTTTAATGCAGTTTTGTTCCAAAGATCAAGTGAATTCTAAAAACACCTTTATTATTGAAATGGGGCAATTTTTGACGAAGATATGGCCATTTATTTCCATTTATTTTCTATTTATCGAAGAATATCCCTTAATATCTTTCTTAGATGAGTCGGAAGTCAAATTATTTTAATGCAGTTTTGTTTCAAAGATCAAGTGAATTCTAAAAACACCTTTATAATTGAAGTGGGGCAATTTTTGACGAAGATATGGCCATTTATTTCAAGGTAGACTCTATTTAATGCTTTCCATATATTTTCTATTTATCGAAGAATATCCCTTAATGTCTTTCTTAGATGAGTCGGAAGTCAAATTATTTTAATGCAGTTTTGTTTCAAAGATTAAGCGAGTTATAAAAACACCTTTATAATTGAAGTGGGGCAATTTTTGACGAAGATATGGCCATTTATTTCAAGGTAGACCCTATTTAATGCTTTCCATATATTTTCTATTTATCGAAGAATATCCCTTAATATCTTTCTTAGATGAGTCGGAAGTCAAATTATTTTAATGCAGTTTTGTTCCAAAGATCAAGTGAATTCCAAAAACGCCTTTATAATTGAAGTGGGGCAATTTTTGACGAAGATATGGCTATTTATTTCAAGGTAGACCCTATTTAATGCTTTCCATATATTTTCTATTTATCGAAGAATATCCCTTAATATCTTTTTTAGATGAGTCGGAAGTCAAATTATTTTAATGCAGTTTTGTTCCAAAGATTGAGTGGATTCTAAAAACACCTTTATAATTGAAGTGGGGCAATTTTTGACGAAGATATGGCCATTTATTTCAAGGTAGATACTATTTAATGCTTTCCATATATTTTCTATTTATCGAAGAATGTCCCTTAATATCTTTCTTAGATGAGTCGGAAGTCAAATTATTTTAATGCAGTTTTGTTCCAAAGATCGAGTGAATTCTAAAAACACCTTTATAATTGAAATGGGGCAATTTTTTGACGAAGATATGGCCATTTATTTCAGGGTAGACCCTATTTTAATGCTTTCCATATATTTTCTATTTATCGAAGAATATGCCTTAATATCTTTCTTAGATGAGTCGGAAGTCAAATTATTTTAATGCAGTTTTGTTCCAAAGATCGAGTGAATTCTAAAAACACCTTTATAATTGAAATGGGGCAATTTTTGACGAAGATATGGCTATTTATTTCAAGGTAGACCCTATTTAATGCTTTCCATATATTTTCTATTTATCGAAGAATATCCCTTAATATCTTTTTTAGATGAGTCGGAAGTCAAATTATTTTAATGCAGTTTTGTTCCAAAGATTGAGTGGATTCTAAAAACACCTTTATAATTGAAGTGGGGCAATTTTTGACGAAGATATGGCCATTTATTTCAAGGTAGACCCTATTTAATGCTTTCCATATATTTTCTATTTATCGAAGAATATCCCTTAATATCTTTCTTAGATGAGTCGGAAGTCAAATTATTTTAATGCAGTTTTGTTCCAAAGATCAAGCGAATTCTAAAAACACCTTTATAATTGAAATTGGGCAATTTTAGATGAAGATATGGCCATTTATTTCAAGGTAGACCCTATTTAATGCTTTCCATATATTTTCTATTTATCGAAGAATATCCCTTAATGTCTTTCTTAGATGAGTCGGAAGTCAAATTATTTTAATGCAGTTTTGTTTCAAAGATTAAGCGAGTTATAAAAACACCTTTATAATTGAAGTGGGGTAATTTTTGACGAAGATATGGCCATTTATTTCAAGGTAGACCCTATTTAATGCTTTCCATATATTTTCTATTTATCGAAGAATATCCCTTAATATCTTTCTTAGATGAGTCGGAAGTCAAATTATTTTAATGCAGTTTTGTTCCAAAGATCAAGTGAATTCCAAAAACGCCTTTATAATTGAAGTGGGGCAATTTTTGACGAAGATATGGCTATGTATTTCAAGGTAGACCCTATTTAATGCTTTCCATATATTTTCTATTTATCGAAGAATATCCCTTAATATCTTTTTAGATGAGTCGGAAGTCAAATTATTTTAATGCAGTTTTGTTCCAAAGATTGAGTGGATTCTAAAAACACCTTTATAATTGAAGTGGGGCAATTTTTGACGAAGATATGGCCATTTATTTCAAGGTAGATACTATTTAATGCTTTCCATATATTTTCTATTTATCGAAGAATGTCCCTTAATATCTTTCTTAGATGAGTCGGAAGTCAAATTATTTTAATGCAGTTTTGTTCCAAAGATCAAGTGAATTCCAAAAACACCTTTATAATTGAAATGGGGCAATTTTTGACGAAGATATGGCCATTTATTTGAAGGTAGACCCTATTTAATGCTTTCCATATATTTTCTATTTATCGAAGAATATCCCTTAATATCTTTCTTAGATGAGTCGGAAGTCAAATTATTTTAATGCAGTTTTGTTCCAAAGATTGAGTAAATTGTAAAAACGCCTTTATAATTGAAATGGGGCAATTTTTGACGAAGATATGGCTATGTATTTCAAGGTAGACCCTATTTAATGCTTTCCATATATTTTCTATTTATCGAAGAATATCCCTTAATATCTTTTTTAGATGAGTCGGAAGTCAAATTATTTTAATGCAGTTTTGTTCCAAAGATCAAGTGAATTCTAAAAACACCTTTATTATTGAAATGGGGCAATTTTTGACGAAGATATGGCCATTTATTTCCATTTATTTTCTATTTATCGAAGAATATCCCTTAATATCTTTCTTAGATGAGTCGGAAGTCAAATTATTTTAATGCAGTTTTGTTTCAAAGATCAAGTGAATTCTAAAAACACCTTTATAATTGAAGTGGGGCAATTTTTGACGAAGATATGGCCATTTATTTCAAGGTAGACTCTATTTAATGCTTTCCATATATTTTCTATTTATCGAAGAATATCCCTTAATGTCTTTCTTAGATGAGTCGGAAGTCAAATTATTTTAATGCAGTTTTGTTTCAAAGATTAAGCGAGTTATAAAAACACCTTTATAATTGAAGTGGGGCGATTTTTGACGAAGATATGGCCATTTATTTCAAGGTAGACCCTATTTAATGCTTTCCATATACTTTATATTTATCGAAGAATATCCCTTAATATCTTTTTTAGATGAGTCGGAAGTCAAATTATTTTAATGCAGTTTTGTTCCAAAGATCAAGTGAATTCCAAAAACGCCTTTATAATTGAAGTGAGGCAATTTTTGACGAAGATATGGCTATTTATTTCAAGGTAGACCCTATTTAATGCTTTCCATATATTTTCTATTTATCGAAGAATATCCCTTAATATCTTTTTTAGATGAGTCGGAAGTCAAATTATTTTAATGCAGTTTTGTTCCAAAGATTGAGTGGATTCTAAAAAACACCTTTATAATTGAAGTGGGGCAATTTTTGACGAAGATATGGCCATTTATTTCAAGGTTGACCCTATTTAATGTTTGGCTTATATTTTTTATTAATCGAACAATATCCCTTAATACCTTTCTAAGATGAGTCGGAAGTCAAATAATTTTAATGCAGTTTTCTTTCAAAGATCGAGTGAATTCTAAAAACACCTTTATAATTGAAATGGGGCAATTTTTGACGAAGATATAGCCATTTATTTCAAGGTAGAGCCTATTTAATGCTTTCCATATATTTTCTATTTATCGAAGAATATCCCTTAATATCTTTCTTAGATGAGTCGGAAGTCAAATTATTTTAATGCAGTTTTGTTCCAAAGATTGAGTGAATTCTAAAAACACCTTTATAATTGAAATGGGGCAATTTTTGACGAAGATATGGCCACTTATTTCAAGGTAGACCCTATTTAATGCTTTCCATATATTTTCTATTTATCGAAGAATATCCCTTAATATCTTTTTTAGATGAGTCGGGAGTCAAATTATTTTAATGCAGTTTTCTTTCAAAGATCGAGTGAATTCTAAAAACACCTTTATAATTGAAATGGGGCAATTTTTGACGAAGATATGGCCATTTATTTCAAGGTAGACCCTATTTAATGCTTTCCATATATTTTCTATTTATCGAAGAATATCCCTTAATATCTTTCTTAGATGAGTCGGAAGTCAAATTATTTTAATGCAGTTTTGTTCCAAAGATCAAGTGAATTCCAAAAAACGCCTTTATAATTGAAGTGGGGCAATTTTTGACGAAGATATGGCTATTTATTTCAAGGTAGACCCTATTTAATGCTTTCCATATATTTTCTATTTATCGAAGAATATCCCTTAATATCTTTTTAGATGAGTCGGAAGTCAAATTATTTTAATGCAGTTTTGTTCCAAAGATTGAGTGGATTCTAAAAAACACCTTTATAATTGAAGTGGGGCAATTTTTGACGAAGATATGGCCATTTATTTCAAGGTAGATACTATTTAATGCTTTCCATATATTTTCTATTTATCGAAGAATGTCCCTTAATATCTTTCTTAGATGAGTCGGAAGTCAAATTATTTTAATGCAGTTTTGTTCCAAAGATCAAGTGAATTCCAAAAACACCTTTATAATTGAAATGGGGCAATTTTTTGACGAAGATATGGCCATTTATTTCAAGGTAGACCCTATTTAATGCTTTCCATATATTTTCTATTTATCGAAGAATATCCCTTAATATCTTTCTTAGATGAGTCGGAAGTCAAATTATTTTAATGCAGTTTTGTTCCAAAGATCAAGCGAATTCTAAAAACACCTTTATAATTGAAATTGGGCAATTTTAGATGAAGATATGGCCATTTATTTCAAGGTAGACCCTATTTAATGCTTTCCATATATTTTCTATTTATCGAAGAATATCCCTTAATATCTTTCTTAGATGAGTCGGAAGTCAAATTATTTTAATGCAGTTTTGTTTCAAAGATTAAGCGAGTTATAAAAACACCTTTATAATTGAAGTGGGGTAATTTTTGACGAAGATATGGCCATTTATTTCAAGGTAGACCCTATTTAATGCTTTCCATATATTTTCTATTTATCGAAGAATATCCCTTAATATCTTTTTTAGATGAGTCGGAAGTCAAATTATTTTAATGCAGTTTTGTTCCAAAGATCAAGTGAATTCCAAAAACGCCTTTATAATTGAAGTGGGGCAATTTTTGACGAAGATATGGCTATGTATTTCAAGGTAGACCCTATTTAATGCTTTCCATATATTTTCTATTTATCGAAGAATATCCCTTAATATCTTTTTTAGATGAGTCGGAAGTCAAATTATTTTAATGCAGTTTTGTTCCAAAGATTGAGTGGATTCTAAAAACACCTTTATAATTGAAGTGGGGCAATTTTTGACGAAGATATGGCCATTTATTTCAAGGTAGATACTATTTAATGCTTTCCATATATTTTCTATTTATCGAAGAATGTCC